>NC_048596.1:279994374-280201874 GCF_003668045.3 Cricetulus griseus | reverse complement strand
GATGATAACTGACTGAAACTCTGAAACGGTAAGCGAGTCAGCCCAATTAAATGTTTTCTTTATAAGAGTTGTCATGGTTGTGGTGTCTCTTCACAGCAATAAAACCCTAACTACTGCAGGTAAATAAAAACATTCAAACCACAGCAACACACAAATTTGTACACACAGAAAACAAACGCCAGGTGCTTGGCGGGGACATGCTGGGGCTTATTGTTTGATGACTAGAGTTTCCTTGAGGAAGATAAGAGGCCTAAGGAGGCAATGGGTACCCAACAATGGGGATGTCCCTAGTGCCAGAGTCCTGTAGTCACAATAGTTACAATGGAAACTTCCATGCATTACCTGTGTTGCCCAATGAAAGAGCAACTGGTTACATGGTTCTTTTGGGTATCACTCAACTAAATCTCAGGTAGATAAAGGATATGAACTGGCATGACATATGATTCTGTTTTGTTAAAACAGATAAAAAAACACATTATTGTAGAAATTACAAAATGATTTATTGCTGGAGTTTACTGTGTTACCTTATATAGTGGAACTCATTCTCTTTGCCTAGAGTCCCACAGCCTGTAGGGTCAGTTCCATTGCAGACATAGCTAGGGGAGCTGGCTAGTCAGAGATAGGTATTTAAAACTGAGGGAGGTACAGCTGGCCCAGATCTTGTTACTTTAGTGATGGTGGCCTCTAGAAAGGCATCCTGGAAACTGACACCAAAAGAGCACCCTGAGAGACTCTGAAGAATTCATCAGAGGCATCAGGAATCAGAACATCTCAACCTCAGCAACCCTGCTCTGAGGAGGTATAGGTAAAGGGGTGGGGAATGAAAAGGGAAATTAGGGTCCTTTGGGGTCTAATTGCACAGAGTCTCATTAAAGACAGTCTTGTCTGACTGCAGCTAGTATTAAAAGTTTGCACACTGACATCAGTCCCATGCCAAGGAGGATCTTGATTTGAACGCCACCATCTCTCATCTTATCTGGCCTGTGTAGAAGTAACAGGATGCATGCCCCTGAAAAGACATTCCCCATCATGCCCCTCTCCTAGTCCTACACGGAGAGTTAGAAGTTCCTAAGCTGGGAGTCCTGGGATTGGTCTTTGTAACCCACTCACACCAGTGGCTCTGGCTTCCCATGGCTTGACCTTGTGAAATTGTTTCCCCTTGAGGCAGTGAGTGAGGACTTGGGAGGCTCAGTCACAAGACCACATTGTTTTATCTATCACTTATAACTAAATTTGAAGTATATTTTATGATGTATTAGAATAGCTATGGCAACATGAGTCCAGCTTTGCTACATAGCATAAACTGACTTTCATCCTTTATTGATCCATCTTTGTCTTTGCCAATGAAGTGTGTTTCTTGCAGACAATAAATAGTTGGATCTGAGCTGAGGTCATCTACATAGATTATCACTGAAAGATACTTATTATTTCTTGTAAATTTGTTAGCTCTTTTCTTTTCCCCAACATAATGTTTTTATTAATTATTTGATTATTTTATACAATGTACCATGATTCCCATTCCTCCCAGGTTCATCCTACTATTCTTGTACTACCTCCACCCCCCAAAAAGTAAGATAAGGCCACAAAGAAATTCATAGATTATTAGAAAATGGGTGAATAATTAAGACTGAGCTAGCAAATAAGAAACCATAGCCAATGCCCAACAGTATTTATAATTAATATAGTGTCTGCATGTTTCTTTGGGGCAGAGAAGCAGCTGCAGGACCTAGCTGAGCCAAGAAAATTTATGTCAAACTCCAGTGGCAGAAAAGATCACAGAAATCTTTCAAGGAGATGTAACGCAGAAAATGAACCATTCTTCATCTCAAATACTTTGTTACTGCTCAGAGTCAGAGCAATCAAGCAGTTGAGCAGCATGTCCAGGGGCAGGACCTGTGCAAGCTCTAAATTGCTGTGCACCACCCTGCCCTTGGTGTCTTCTGCCCTGTTGATTCACAGGTCATGACCATGGTGTTTGCAGTCCATGAGCCTGTTAATTGTTTTCAAATTGGCTGGATTATGTTTTCTTTTTCTTTATTGGTATGAATTATTTTGCTGCTTTGCCATATACGGAAAGTTCAACTCTTCCTTTGCTTTATGTTCCAGTTGTGGTAAAGCTAGATCATTGCATGAAGCTGTGAAAATGAAACCTGGTTGCAATGGAAACCCCAAGATGTTACAGGTGCCAGAGCTATGAGATGTCCACTAGGAATAGCTGTGTATTGAGTATCATCGGATCTCCACTGAAAGTTAGATTTTTTCCCTTCATCTCATCATGCAGTGACCTCTCAGAGCTTCCCTTTGGAGAACCTCATCCTTCCATGAATTGCCTGATTTCAGTAGAGTTTTAGATTTATAATGCACAAACCTATGACCCCTAGTATTGTATTTTCTGTAACTCCCAAAACATTGCCCTGTGGATAATGACAATGTCCAATGTCCGACTTGTTTCCTAAGATCTCTCTTGGATGAAAGTTCTAGTAGCTTCTTTTTGTCCTCAGAGTTTACTCTACAAAAGAGTTCCCAATGTGATTGTTTTTGAGCAGAGAAACTGTTTGGTGGTATTCTCAGTCTGGGTTCTTTCCTTTCAAATGTCCTTGCACTTTCCTAACTTTGGCAAGGAGGACTTTGCCCCCGTTCTTTGATAATGGGGATCTGTTTCACAATTTCAATTGCTTTTTCCAACATTTGCCTTACGTTTTAGAACCTTAGGGTTCCTCATGTTCCTTTCATTGACAAACTGCACATTTTTTATATCTCTGTGCCCCACGATTAACCTCTCTCATTCTAGACCTGGAGAAGAGCACTGAGCAGTAACCATGGCAATACTTTATCATTATCCTGCCTCAAAAGCTCCCCCACAAAACTAATTAGCCACTCCTTTTAATTAGTATCCCTCTAGTTCTCAGTACACAGGTAGAATAAAGTCAAGTTTTTCTTTTTTTTAAGTAGAGAATAATACTATCAGCCACTAACCAAGCTCCCAATAGTGCTTTCCCTCTCCTCAAAATTCATAAACCTAACTTCCAACATCTGCATTTTTTTATCAGCATCTAGGTCTTCTAACCTTCCAGCAGCATAGCCTGTTGTGGGCATTTTCTTTCCCACCTAGGCCTCCTGCCCTTAAGCCCCAAATAAACACACAGACACTATATTAATTATGATTAGTGGTTCTTATTTGTTTAGCTCTGTCTTAATTATTAACCCATTTCTATTAATCTATGTGTTTCCACATGGTCTTGGCTTACTGGAGAATGCCTAGTGGTCCTCTCTTCCAGGGCTTACATGGCACCTCCCTCTGCCTATGTTTCCCAGTCAGTAGACTCCTAATATCCAAATGGCCACAAAGATCCCAAAAAAGACGATTACAAATTTGTAATATAATACTTTTACATTTATTTAAAATCTCACACACTTATAAAATGAAGCATGATCATATCTACCCCCATTTCCCCTCCATGTCTCCCACTATTCTCCTCCCCTATTACATTTTTTATAACTTTGTTAATTAGTTTGTGTCTCTTTGTGTGTCTGTATCTGTGTATGCATACACATTCCACTGTGTACAAGTGGAGTTCAGAAGACAACTTGTGGGGGTTGGTTCTCTCCACCATGTGAGTACTGGGGAGTGTGTTTAGGTCATCAGTCGTGTATCTTTATCTTCTAAATAAATGAAAATTAAACACCAAAGGCTTAGAAAGCCCAGAAGAAATGGATTAAATTAGGCACATGCAATCTGCCAAGATTGAATCATGAAAAACAAAACAAAACACTAGAAATCCTGAATGAACCTGCAATGAGATTGAATCACTAAGGAGAAGCTTTCTATGAAACAGAAACGGAAGGTTCGAGAAACAGAGTCATCACCCTGTGTCTACAGAACCTGAAACAGACTACCAGATGAGTAGACACAGAAAGAAGGAGAGTCTCAGGGGAAGTCTTAGGGTGGGAGTAGAAATCCTAAAACACTGAAATTTAGGAGAAGTGCTGAACTCAGACAGGTAGAACTGAACATGCTGGGGACATGAGAGTGAGTGTCCCAGGTTGGCCACATGAAATATTATAACAGCATTTTCTCAAAAGTCACTGCAAAATGTAGATAGGCAGGGGCAAGAGACTGCAGACAAGGAAAGAAAGAGGCAAGAAATCAAATAAAATGCTAAGTATGGTCCCCAAACAGAAAAACACAAAATTAGATGATAGTCTAGTGTAACAAAAACATGTTATTTTAAATGAGATATAGGAAAAATTATAAATGTATAGGAAATGAGTGTATTGCTCTTGTATCGAAACACAAGCAATAAAAATGCAAACCTGAGGTTTCAGAATGGCTTCCTATGAGTCCTTGGAGACAAAAATGCTAACGACATGAGCAGGAGACACTGAGCAGAGCTTGTGGACTTCTGTCTTTTCGTTCACACGGTTGCCAGTCCATATTGGACTAGAGCCTGAAACCATCCAGTTTTCTTTCTTGAAGACGAGGGCCCTCTTGTTGGTCACAGTTAGGTTTACTGAACCTCCTAGAATTTCCCCAATTCATTCTCCCTGGGATAGCTACTGTAGCTGAGAACTGCAGGGAAAATTGAGGCCAGTCTACCCAAGCTGTGGGTGTTCAGGCCAGCCCGCATGTCCGGCTGGCACTTCCTGCCTGAGCCAAGTCTGCTTCTACACCCAGAGACTGCTGATGAAGAGACACCTGACCAAAGACACCAATGAGGAAAAGACAATGCAGCAGTCAGCCACCTGAGCCAATAGGACCTTGGGCGGGGGTATAAAGGCAGGTCTAACTTCCTTAATGAGTCTGCAGCAGGCTCGCTCTGCTACTCACTGACTCCGCAGCAAGCTCGCTCTGACTCCCCGTGCCTGAGTTGTTGGTGCTGCATCTTCTCATCCCTCCCGCAAGGGGTGTCAGAGTAGGGTAACCCACAACAGAGAGCTTTTTTCCAAGTTCAGGGAGATCTGCACAAGAGTACCTTCCCAAGGACTTCAAAGGAGTACCAAGTAATAATCACTCCTTTGGCAGTGTGCTTCTGTGGATATTGTGGGCAGCCTTAGCATCTTAGGATGCTGTCTATGGTAAGTGACAGGCAGCTCCTGAGTCTGAGTCATACTCTGGGTCAAGTCCAGCTCTGAGAGACGCTTTTCATTTTTTTTTCTCCCTACAAACTTCCTGACCTGGGGACACTCTCCTCCCCAAATCCTCCAGCCTGTGTCTGATCTTCCTGTGTTCTCTCGACCTTCCTAACTCAGCGGTCCTTCCTGGAATACAGTTCCTCATGTTTTGGTGATGCCCAACCATAAACTTGTTTTCATTACTATATGATAACTGTAATTTTGCTACTGTTATGACTCACAGTGGAAATATCCATGTTTTCCGATGCTGTTAGGTACCCCTTGAGAAAGGGTAGACCTCCAAGGGATCAAACCCATATGTTGAGAACCAATGCACTAGAGTCTCACCCAGGGACTGTGGGAGGCCAAACTGAGGCAGTTTACACAGTAAAGTATCCTGGTCTCAGGACCCTGGAAAAGTTCACTTTTAAATAACAATTCTCTGTAACATGTATGTTATCCATTGCTCTGTGGCCTGAGAAAACAGGCTGAGGATTCACGGTCTCAGAAAAAGCTGCAATTCCACTAGTTTCATGGTCACTCCGGCTTGCTCTGAGGTAGAAGTGTGCCAAGCCACCTCAGGCAAGGAGGCTAAGTCTCCGCAGATTGAAGGAAAAGATGGAAATCGGGTTGAGTGAATCAGGAGACTGGAGGCATGTGAGCACAAGAGCCATGCATATAGCACTTCTCTTTCTTATGACTGAGGCAAGCAATACATGACGTGATGCTTATAGTTAGTTTAAGCAAACACAAGAACGCTGAGGGAGGGCACATGGTGTTATGTCTTCTGAATATTATCTTTGGTCATGTGAAAGAGGTAGGGCTAGGAGCATCCATCCTCCCAGGCCTTTGCCTTTCCCAGAGAGATAAAGCAAGGGCATTCCCTTGCTTTGAAGTGCATCCACTTATCATAGTTGATGTAATTCTTTTCAGAAGGCCACCTTGTGGGGAAAACATTCTGCACTCTGCACCATTCACAGTTCACAGTAAGTTCACAGCTTTCTTACACAGGCCACTTCAGAAATGACCAGTTGTGTGGTTGACTCTCGCCGTAGCCTGCATTCTCTTTCTCCCTGTGAAAGAACTTTGCAGCTGACCCCACGTTCTGCTTGCTTTTATTTGCTCCACTGATTTTTCTCTTTTCTCCAGCCCTTTCACTCTGGATTTCTGAAGCTTATTCTCTGTTTCCCATTGATACAGGGTCTATTTTTAATTACTATTGTCATCACCATCATTATTATCATTAATTTTCTGTCCTTCAGCTTTCTTTTTGCACAGGCAGCCTTGACTGTGTCCTTTCGTCCCAAAGCTTTTGTTCTTAAATTCTAGGTCATGACTCACCACATAGTTAGCTACTCAGGTCATAGGAAATTTGTCAACATTAAAGTCTTCTGACTGCAAAACGACCAAGAAAATACAAAATGACATATAAGTGAGCACCACGTGTTTCCGGCAAAGTTCACATGTATTGAATTTCATTCACTACACACTACATGCTGTTTGAACTCTATGTGCAGCCACACCACACAATGAAAAGGAATGCTCCTTCTGAAACACCTGTGCTCAGGGTGGAGGTGTTTGTCTCCTGCACGTCAGACTTGTGACTGTATGTGGAAAATTTTCTTTGTTTACAGAGACATAATCGTTTAATTATGGAAAACAAAACAATTTCAATCTTTTCCTAGCATCATTTCTTAACAAGTAAGTGTCCAATTATTGTGTTGTGCTAGAATATTTACTTTTAAACCTTTTGTTTGAGTGGTGGACTTTAGTTACATAAAAAAGGAAACAAAACAAAAACATTCTTCATGGCATTTTGGCTTGACATTAGGGAAGAATTTTCAGCAGTTTCCGAAATGGCCTGAACATACTTCTGCATATATCTGTGTGAAAAAGCATTTTCTTATCGATTATAAACATAAATGCATCGAAGAGCTTTTAAAATGTTGAAGGTAGTCTACATCTTGAAGTACCAAATATTCAGGCTGCATTTAATTATTTTTTATTATTTTAATCATTTTTTAATTTTATGGTATTTATTTTAGTGTACATATGTGTGGTGTGTGTGTGTGTGTTATTAGTCATACATTCATCCATGGTATGTGTGTGAAGGGCAAATCAATATGCAGGAGTTAGTTTTTTCTTTCTACCATGTGGGGCCTGAAGTCAAACTGAGATCATCAGGATTAGCCACAGCCACCCTGACCCACTGAGCAATCAGGTCACAGGCCCTGAACTTAATTCTAACATGAAAATAAATGAGCATGTGCATCTCATTAGAATTTGCTGAAATCGGCTGGTGGAAGTAGAAGCAGACACCCACAACTAATCACTGAACTGAACTGGAATCCAGATGCAGAGAAGGACGAGTGAAGAGAAAGGGGTCCAGACCAGGCTGGTGAAACCCACAGAAACAGCTCACCTGAATATTGGGGAACTCTTGCTTCCCTAGACTGATAGCTGAGATACCAGCATGGGGACTGATCCAGACCCCAGGAACATGGGTTTCTGTGAGGAAACCTCAGAAATCTCTGGGACCTCCTGTAGAAGTTCAGTACTTTTCCCTAGCATAAGCGTGGACTTTGGGAGCCCATTCCACATAGAGGAATCCTCCCTGAGCCAAGACACACAGGGGTGGGCCTCCGCCCTATCCCAAAGGATATGATAGCCTCTGATGACCCCCCTATGGAAGGCCTCACCATCCAGGGGGAACAGAAAGGATATGGGATAGGTAGGGTTTTAGTTGGGGGAGGGGGGATCGTAGGGAGAATGGAACTGGGATTGTCATGTAAAACAATCTTGTTTCTAATTCAAATTTTAAAAGAATCTGCAAAAAGAAAGAGAATTTGCTGAAATCTTAAAATGGCAAATGTATATTTATGCCAAATAGCTGTCTTAAAACAAATTCTGTGTTTAGAAGCTAAAACAACACACATTTCTAGTCTCAGAGACCTGCCTCTCCCATGTTTAACATAGCAGGCCTAGAAATTCAGCTCAGTCTCCCAAGAATAGCCAGATGTTAGAGCCTCAGCTCAGAGTCTCCCAAGGATGCCCATATATTAGAGCCTCAGCTCAAAATACCCCAAGGATGGCCAGATGCTAAAGCTTCAGCTCAGAATCCCCCAAGGATGGCCAGATGCTAGGGCTCAGCTCGGAGTCTCCCAAGGATGACCAGATGTCTATGAGGCTTTCATTTCCTCTGAGAAAGAACTCATACCTCATCTTGTTCTTGTGACAAGACCCAGATACTTCCAATTGGAGGACAAAGGTCATATTTTCTTGATGACCATTGGCCAGGGATTTCTGCCAACTTCATGTGAACTTCTTTGTTCCTGAGGAAAACTTGAGTGATGAGATATTTCCACTCTCCTTTGCAATCGGTTTATTGTTTGATAATTTTATGCAGGTATGTTTCACACTCACCCCTCCACCCTTCCTTGTCATCTCTCCTCGATTTTACACCTGTGCATGGGACATTCTGCCCCATTCACCCACACACTTCCATCAAGACCTGCTCCTACCACCGAAGCTCCAACCCACTCTCCTACCAGTAGCAATGCTGCTTAGAAATCAGGAATTGTGGTGTGCAAGCCCAAAGCTGTAGAGACCATTGTTGACTTCTCCCTGCCAGCTGCCTGCACAACTTTTGGTACTTTGTCAGCAGTGAAGACATTTCTAGGAGAGTTTCTGTATGTTCAGTAACCAATGTGTGGAGTGTCCTCAGGAATAATCTGGCCTTCTATTTCTAGTGACCAAGCAGGGACAATGACCAGAACTTTCATAGCATTGGCAGGTCTTACCAACAACTCCTAGGGAGGTGTCCTACCTCTGTCTTCTGGGAACATCAGCATCCACTCAGGCCTAGACCCTCCATCGAAAGTCCTTTTATTAACTGTCTTGAAATGTATTTGCAACATAGTGGGTTCCTGTGTCACCTCTTTGAGCATCTGGTTTTCTTTGACCCTTTCCTCACACCATATCACTTCACATATCTGCTATCCCCTCATATTGACAATCCATCACCCTGAAACTTCTCCTCTACTTCCATGTGTTCTGCCACTCACACCCTTCAAAGGGTTCCTCTCCCAGTGGCCTTGCTTCTTTGGTTTTGGTTTTAAATGTTCCTACTGAATAACTAGCACTTATTCTGATAGCTCTGCCTTTTGAAGCTTTCCACACCCGTTCTTTATTCTGTGTTTTTAGTCTTAACTGTAACATGATGTGGGAAGGTTGTTTTCTGACCCTGTCAATTTTGTGTTCAGTACCTGATGGGCATTCTTTCTATCAGGAGTTGGGATTTATTTTGTTGAAAGTATTTTCTATGACACTGACATAGAATTGTTTTTCTCTGCCCATTATTTGTAAATTTGATTTTTTAATATTGTCTCAAAGCTCTCCCACATTTTGTCCATTTTTTTAATTCATCATTAACCTTGGCTGAATTATCTGATTCATTCAGTCTTCAAGCCATGATGCTCTCTCTACCCTCCATGAGATGTATTTGTTGCTGAGGGTTTCCACTGAGTTTTTAATGCCTGCTTTATTTTATGTGTAGGGGTATTTTTGCTGGGATGTATGTGTGCACACCACATGCCTGTCTGGTACTCTGAGAAGCCAGAAGAGGGTGGCAGATCCCATGGTACTGTGGGAATTTACAGCCCTGAGCTGCCAAGTGGGTGCAGCCAATCACATCTGGAAGAGAGGTGACAGGGGAAGTACTTCTGTGTATGTTTATCTTATTGATTGTTTAATAAAGTTCTGCTTGGCCAATGAAACAGCAAGTTAGGCAGGACTAGGAGTCAAAGAGGATTCTGGGAAATGTAGTAGAGAAGTGGTGATCCAGGCAGGAAGT
The DNA here is from genome assembly GCF_003668045.3 of Cricetulus griseus. NCBI lineage: Eukaryota > Metazoa > Chordata > Mammalia > Rodentia > Cricetidae > Cricetulus > Cricetulus griseus. The sequence continues at coordinate 280,191,910 of NC_048596.1, read as the reverse complement.
GACATAGCAAGGAGACTCATATTTAAAGAAGGAGAAACAGGAAGCGTCACTCTTTTCCCCTCCGCTCTTCCTCCAGCAGTACAATATGATCCACCGGCAAGGAGGGACGCCAATAATAAGTCTTATAAAATATATAGATTTATGATAGTTAAGACTGAGCTAACAGATGAGAATCCTAGTCATTGGCCAAGCAGCATTGTACCTAATACAAGTTTCTGTGTATTCATTTGGGCCTAACTCAGGCGGGCGGCTGGCGTAAAGCTCACACGTGGCAGTGGGGCTTAGGTGGCTTTTGGCAGAAAGATTTATTGTAACAGAGAGGCCACTGCTTTTAACCACTTAATCATCTCTCCAGCTCCCTGTCACTTTTAATTTGACTTTTCATTTCCCAAATCACTTCAGTCTGCCTGTTCTTCTGTACTACTCTTTGTTGAAGTCTGTTTTTATGCACTGAACTAACTTTTTTTATTAGCTGCCTATTCTAGGGGAAGGCATTCATAACTTGTTTAGGTTCTATAAGCATATTTATAATCATTCTCTAAAACCCGTTGGAATTTTATTCATTCCTCTCTCATCAGGGGCCATTACTAAGCAGTTGGTGATTCTTTTTGCATCTCATTAATTTTGTTTATTTATGCATACATATGTATAAGTATCCTTGCTACCACACATGAGTGGAGACAAGGAAACAATTTTCAGAAGTCAGTTCTCTCTTTCTATCATGTGATAAGGGGGATAAAACTCTGGTTGTCAGGCTTGGCAGCAAGTATTTTACCACTGAGCCATCTCACCAGCCTGGGGTGGCTAATTTTTGGAACAGATATTTTTCTTGTTTTTATGTGTTCCTGCATTGTGACATGGGTTCTTCGTCTTTGTTTCATTTTCATCTTCTTGTTGGTTTAACTGAGATCTTTCTTTCCTGTTCTTCTCCTCATCCTTTTCCTTCTTTTCTTAAAGATTCAAGTACCCGTCCTCTTTTAGTGGGGGATTTAGAGACCATCAGTTTTTGGGGCCTCACATTCCTGGAAGCTCCCACGCTGGGTCACCTCCAGCCCACTCTACCTCAAATACATTCTCTATGACTTCTTACCATGCCATGTCTGGCCTGAATACTTTTATATATCTGTATACCAAGGCCAACTACAGATGTCTTTAGTTAAAAGAAAATGTGAGTGAAAAATACACCTATATGAAGCCTTGTGGATTAGAGATTCGTTATTAGAGACTGATCCTTCTCTCTCAGGTATCGGAAAGACTCCATTTTTAGGAACAGCCAAGACCATAGTTATTGGCTTCCATAAGCCAATGAAACCTTCTCCTCATAATTAAGTTATTGTTTGTGTCCTAATGAATTCTGTCTTTGACAGGATTTGGGTCTTTGGCTTATAGAGTCAACCTCATGTCAGAGCACCTCTCCGTTGCATCTAGAAAGGATGAGGCTGCAAAGCATCTGTAACTGTTTTCACTCTGAGAAGGGTTACTGGTTGCAGGGTCTCACTCCTTAGAAGATTGCAGACCTGCTTAGTAACATCCCTATAGACCAGTTACCCTCAGACCCTGACAGATGTCTGGGATCTCCTTGCTAATTAAAGATGGTGAATCATCCAAGACTGGGAACATTTTCGATGTGAAGAAAGGTCAGTGTCACATAGTAAGAAGACAGTAAACGCAAATCTTTTAAGGTAAGGAAATATACATATTTTTCTCATATCAAAACCCCCATCAATTTCAAAAGCCTGCCGTATGGTAGAACCTCTTGATGACAAGGAAGAGCTGCTTCATTGTTGCCTAAGTCTTTAGCGCCTATTTAGCTCATTCACGTATTTAGAATGTGAGGGATGTTCCTTGTGGCTTAGCACTGAAAGGATACTTTGTGACGTATACCCGCTAAAATGATTTATTCAGTTCTTGTAACTGATGGATGAAGGTGATAGGCAGAAAGAATAACAGAATGTATATGTGAAAATGTGTAGGCAGATGATAGATCTGAGAGAAGCCCCACAACTCCTTATCTCTGTCCAAGCACACCTGGGTTATTTTGATTCAATTGGCCAGGTGTGTTCTTACCACAGGACTTCTTTTTCTACTGGCTATGTCTTTTCCTGTTGATAAAATCTTTCCTTTAAGTCTCACAGAGTTCGTCCCCCTCAGGGTCCAGTCTCATGGGTCATGGAAATTCTAAGTGGTAGACAGTGATGTACAGACCCCTACAGATTAGTGTTCTTTGTCAGTACCCAAACAACGCTGCTTTCATTCTGATCACTTTCTCCTCACAACCTGCATACTCACAGGGGAGGCAATTTCGTGAGTTTAAGACTCTGTGTCTCCATTGGGAAGGTAGCAATATGAAGAGCTATTGCCATCTGGGATGAGAAAGAGACGTGAGATTAGAGTAAGAACTTAGTCCTATGTGAGGGGCTACCGGGATAGTGTGTGAACAGAGTTGCTGTGTACCTACGTCATCATAAAGACATCATTTTGTGGTAAATGAGAAATCAGAATTTGGTGTCATTTTATCCTGCTTGTTGACCCTACTTTCTTATTTATTGGAATGTGGGAGCTGGTGATTATTGTAATAGAATCTGTATCTGCATTCACAAATGCAGCAAATGGATTTTAACCACAAAAAGGCAGGAATAAAATTTCAAGAACCTCACCAATTCCTTATAAACTACTGGCTCTGGCTCCGCCTTTGGGTTGGTATTGGAGACAGCTGGAGGGAGGGTAACCTCAGAGATAGCAGGGCACATAGAGATTTTCACCTATTCAGTGCTTCTTGATACCACCTGAGAAATAATTCTATGAGAAGTCAAATAGCAGAGGATTTGAGGATGAGAGTCAAGCAGGGTACCAAGGCTTAAGAAGAGATGATTTTGGGATGAGGGAGTATGTGGTGGGGAAACTGTAAAGATTTGAACTAGGGTAATGTGGGCTACATGATCAAAATACATTATATACATGTATGAAATTCTCAGAATAAATAAAAATATGTTTGAAACACACACACACACACACACACGAGGGAGAGAGAGAGAGAGAGAGAGAGACAGAGAGAGAGATAGAGAGAGAGACAGACAGAGACAGACAGAGACAGACAGACAGAGAGAGACAGAGAGAACTTTAGAGAAAACTCTCTAATGAACAGGCACAAAAGTTCTCAATAGAATCATTGTGAAATGAATTCAAACACATATCAAAATGATCATTACTCATGATCAATTTGGTCATTCCAGTGCTGCAAGAATTGTTAAAAACAGACACAAACACGTAAATGTAGTTAGCTATGTAAATGTGCTCAAAGACTGGAGCCACATACTCATCTCAATTGATACAGAAAAGGCCTTTGACAAAATCCAACATCCCTTCATGATAAAGAACTGAAGAGAATAGAATAAGGGGAACAAAATATTAAAAAGTCTATGTATGACAAACTTATGGTCAACATTAGGCAAAATGGGAAGAACCAGGATCATCTCCATTACAAGACATAGGTTCCCACTCTCCCCACTCGTACTCAGTATAATGCTTTATGATAATGGCCAGCAGACCGAGGAAGAAGTCAGGGAAAGAGTCTTTAATCCTCCTATTCACAGGGATGTCAAAAATAAGCATAATGTAGTAAACTTAGCTGAGGAAGGACGAGAAACAAACTGAAGACACTGGAAGATGGAAAGACTCCCCATGCACGTGGACTATTGAGATTAACTCTGAAAATCCCACCCAACTAAAAGCAATACATGGCTTTGAGGGCTGTCATTCTCCTTAGATATAAAAACTATTTAAGTTAATATTGAAGCACCAAAGACCCTGAATAACGAGAGCAATCCAGAGTTTGAAAAATAAAATAATGCTGCTGGAAGTGTTACCAACCCCGATTTGAATTTATATTCCAAAGACATAGAAATAAAGGGAACATGGTGCTGGCACCAAAACAGATGCAGGTCAATACAATTAAATATAGGCATTAGAGCTTCACTGGGTGCTTGTTACTGGGGAGGTAATTTTCTTCAATGATTAAGCAAATGCTGAGTTGTTTTGCTCCCATAAATAGTTCCCATCACTCATGTTCATGCAAGCAGCTATATTTAAACCCAATGGGCCAAATGAAGAAGATGGTAATGATTATAATAATAAAGAAAATAATAATAAAATCATTGCTGCGTAGCTGACAATGTGAGTTTATCCCTGGGATCTCTGTGGTAAGAGATGAGAAACTACTCCCACAGGTTTTTCTCTGATTCCCATACCTGGACCATGGCCCCTCTCTCTCTCTCTCACACACACACACACTCACTCACTTCGAAAATTAATTTTTTCTTTGTTGGTTAAGACTTGATAAGAAGGATTGGGATCTCAGTGGGACAAAGACATGAATGAGAAAGATTAATGAAGGGTTAAAAAATCACCAAAATTGAGTATAGATATTTATGAAAATGTCAACGGACAGATTTTTTTTTAATTCAGCGATGTGTTATTATAGAGCAAAATGCTCACCTAAGGAGTAGGTGAGGAGTCTTACAAGAGCAACCTTCACAGCGTTTTCTTGGAAAAGTGGGAGAAAAGAGCATGGATTTTTCATTGACTGTGTGACTTGTCAGCAAACACCTCATTTCATTAATGTGTCAGCGAGCTAGTCAAGAAGGCAAGAAGTTGCTTTTCTTCCAACTCAAGCTCTTTGTGATGCTCTCACATGGAGCTCCCATTTGGTATGTGGGCCGTGAGTCCCTGCCTTCACATTCCTGGTTGTTTGTTGTGTCTACCTTCCCCCTCCGCGCCTCTTGGTGAGATCCAGGTGCAGATCCAGCAACACTGAAGTTTAAAATTTGCTGAACAGTTTCTTTGTTTATAGCTTCTGATGGAGGCTTAGACTCTATTTTTTTAAAGTGTTTTTAATTGAAATAGAATTACATCATTTTCTCCCCCACCCCTGCTTCCTCACACCTGTTCCCCTCTGTTACCCCTCATTGCACCTGTCACACCCTCTCTCAAGTTGACGTCATCTTTATCTTTGATTATAATTGATATGTGTGTGCACATGCCTGTACACACACACACACACACACACACACACACACACACACACACACACTTGCTGAGTACTTTTTTTGTTGTTTGTGTGTGTACAGTTTCATGGCTGATCACTGTAGGCAGAAGTTTCTGTTCTGCCTGTTCTCTCCGTTGTTTAGCTCCAAATAAACACACAGTGGCTTATATTAAATGTAAACTCTTTGGCCAATGCCTTAGGCTTCTTACTGGCTAGCTCTGTCTTAATTATTAACCCACTTCTATTAAACTGTGTATCACCACAAGGCTGTGGTTTACTAGTAATCTGGCATGTTACTCCTCTGGCAGCTACATGGCTTCTCTCTGGCGTCTTCTCTCCACATCCTCTCCCCAGAATTCTCCTCATCTCTTAGCCCAACCTATGCTTCCTGCCTGGCTACTGGACAATCAGTGTTTTATTCATCAACCAATAAGGGAAACATGTATACAGAAGGACGTCCCCCATCTGTACTGGACAGCCAATCAGGGGGCTCATCCCTGAGAGGCCTGGAGTTCTTTGTGTATAATGGAACCCTGTGAAAAGTTTTCCCTCCTACAATAATATGCACATTGATACTGCTATTTTTCCACTCTTGTTTATGCAGACATTTCTAGGAGACACTGTTTCACAGCACACTTGCTGGTTTCTGGCTCTGACAATCTTTCTGTCTTTTCTCCTGCGATGTTCCCTGGGCCATAGATGCAGGAACTGTCATGCAGTGTGCCTCTTTGGGGCTGTTGGGTATACATGAATTTATGCACTGTGTCCAGCATTTGCTGTAAAGAGTGGCTTCTTTGGTGAGAGGTGGTAGCTACATAATCTGTGGGTATAAGGATAAGTTCTATGATATAGTAAGGAAGTATGTTGGTCTAGCAAAGTGACGGTAGTTGATTGTTTTCTACGCCCATGACCACACTAGCCCCAAGAATTATTTTCTAAGGTCCATGATCACAGTGGCTCCAAGAAGTTGCCGAGGTTTCCCATGCCAGGCATAATTTCCCACCTTTTGAGTGAATCTTAAGTCCAATTAGACAGTTGTTTGTTGTCACTGACATGTGAATGTCAAACAATCCATGGGGCCATGAAATGATACATACTACTTCATAAATAAAATATCACACTTATGTTCTTATGCTTGGAACAGAAGTACAGAGTATCCAAGTGCTCTGCAAACCCATGTGTCATGTATTTTCATGTAACATATATTTAATTTCATTCATTTCTCACAGTAACCATGTAATTTAAAAGTTACATTAATGCACATTAATACTTTTAAGCATCATATTTTTCAAACATTTAAGATTTGACAAATGTGATACTGAAATAATAACAATATCTTGAAGTTTTCACAAAAATAGCTTTGAAAGTAATACACAACTCCCAAACAAATATGGAAATCACAGGAAGAGTTGGCATTGTTAAGGTACTGAGATTTCACCCTGCAGAGAATATTGGTACCAGATGTCAGATTTCTCTTAGCTTGGCAATTTTTTTTTTCTGGATAGCTTTGCCTTCTTTTTTAGGTGCCTATATATCCAAGGTCTTTGTTTTTTTTTTTTTAAGTTAGTCATCTCTATTTTCCTGTGAAGGAAAAAATAACAGAAACCTTTCCTGACCCTTGTGAGTTTTCCTCACAATTGTAGGATTGTCTCCTTATTAAGAGGTTCCTCCTGTTTGAATAAAATCTTAGTCCATTTTGATGGTATCCATAGCTTTTTTTTCTCCCACAGAAACAAAAGAGAAACCCCTTCTCCAATGTAGCAACATACCCTGGTTTCCAGTCAATACATCTTTGAAGAACGCAGGCTGATTTAACTTAGAAGCTTTTTCTGTTTTTCAGTGTCTCTCCACAGCTGTTGTTCCTTTCTCATTAGCATTAAGAAAATGTAAGGTCCTCTTTACTCTCTCCCCCTGGGGCAGACAGGACTTTTCCTGGCTCCCTCTTCTCTTCTGACCTCTCTGTCTCTGTGTCTCTTCACCTCTTTTCTGCTCCCCGCTTTCCCTTTCTAATAAAACTTCTCCCTTAAGCTCTGTCTGCCAGGCATGCTTGTCCCCCCGCCCCCCACCTTGGTCACCATCGCCTGCCTTGGAATCCCCAAGGGTCCCCCTTGCGCTTATGGTAACATGGGGCTGAAACCCGGCAGTGATGTAAATGAGTTCGCTTAACAAGGAACTTGGCCTCTCTGAACCACGCTGCTCATTGGACTCTCCTAAGCCACCATCAGGATTCTGCCCACACTGTGGGCAATCAGGACCCTGGGGACTTGACTGCTCCACTTTGCCTACACGAGGCTGAAGACTGACACTGCCCTGGGACTTCCATCCCCAACAAAATCAAGATGACCATGGAGGAATGGACCCCCAGGAAGCTGGCATCATTCAACTGCCTGACTCTAAGCGGCCCGGGAAGGGGCTGAAGGAGATTGTGCACAGCACAGAACCAGAAGGCAAAGTGCTCCATCTCATAACAAAACAAAGCAAGCTAACATCCTGACAGGGCTCTTTTGAGGAAGTGACGTCATCACACCTCAGGATGTGTAGGCTAAGGGACATTTTCCTTGGAATAAACTGTGTCCCCAGGCCTTCTTAATGAGCTCTTTCTATGGAAACAGCACAGTGGTTGGGACCAGCGGCCCTTTCTTACTTGGTGGAGTTATCCGGAACAGATGCATGGCTTTTTGTTTACCTGACTTTCATTGAGGGACATTCTTTGTCCTCCAAGGGACACACAAGAGTTCCTGTCTTAGAACGTGTGAAGACTTGAAAAGTGGCTTTTCCACGGAAGTCATTAGTCTGGATCACTGACCTCCACTCAGAACAGGAAATAGATTCTTGGCTTCCAGGCCACAGAGGCATCGAGCACCCTTTACTTGGGACTGAGATGGAGCTGTTTCTGAAGCCCAAGGCTCTCTGCCCACTTTCGAGAGCCTTGGTTCAGTGATGACTGTTGAAAAGTGGCAATGGACACTTGTCTGGGATGACAGTAACAATGACACTCAAGAAGCCATCAAGCCCACCATGAATGGACTTTTCCCCCTTGGCAGACCCATGGCTATGAGTAAACGAAGCCTGATGCACCTTGGATATTTAATTCTCCAAATAACGCCAAACTGGAAGCAACCAAAAATGATCAATTAAAGAAATTTGGATGTGGGGCTGGAGAGATGGCTCAGAGGTTAAGAGCACTGGCTGCTCTTCCATAGGTCCTGAGTTCAATTCCCAGCAACCACATAGTGAATGGCTCACAACCATCTGTTATGAGACTTGGTGCCCTCTTCTTGTGTGCAGATATACATGGAAGCAGAATGTTGTATACATAATAAATAAATAAAATTTTAGAAAAAGAAAGAAAGAAACAAAGGAAGAAAGAAAAAAGTGTAAGGTTCATAAGGTATTATGCAATCTATCTCTGGGGGCTTTGGTTCCCCCTACCTGTTTATTAAGCATTTCTTTTAGAGTGTGATTAGATCTTTCAGGCTCCACTAGTCCTTCCTATAGGATTGTGTGGTATACCTTTAATATGCTTTATATTATAATATGTAACAAATCTGTTTCATTTTACTAGAGGCATATGCTGGAGCATTGTCAGCCTTAATTTGTGCAGATATTCCCATGATGGCCATGACTTCTAATAGGTCTATAATTACAGAATTAGCCATTCAGAATTCAAAGCAGTTGCTCATTGAAATACTGAAAATGTATCTATTGAATGGTATACATATCTTAATTTTCCAAATTCTGTAAAATGAAGCACATCTATTTGTCAAATTTCATTTCTTTGCAGGTAAAGGAGTTTGGTTATAGACAAAACAAGTAGGGAATTTTTTTATGATTTCCTTGGCTTGTTGCCAAATTATGGAAAAATCCTTTTTTAAACCTTTGTTATTGACATGGTGTTTTTTTTTTTAATGAAATTCTGACTGCCATCACACTTCCTATTAATAACAGATCAATTTCATCATTATGTGTGCTGGTGGACCTGGCAGGCCCATATAGAATCTGATGTGATGATTCCTATTCCTGATTACTTCCTGTAATTATGTAAATAACGAAGTTAATTCTGTCTCATCAGGAGTAAATTCAGTGGTTTCAATGTGAAAAACAACTCTTCCTATGCGTTAAGAGTGAATAACTGTATTGAGAGGTTTTGAAAAATCCACTTTGAGAATGGCATAGAATTATGACATTTGCATAGAGTTATAAGGGCTTAAGAAATAAGAAACCACTTATTTCTCCTGATTTATATCCTGCCTTACCTGATTTGTTTGTATCAGTGTAGAATGTAGGGACTCCAGAAATTGGTGTTTTCCTTACAATGCATGGAAGGATCCAAATGGTCTTCTTTAAGAATTTTATTCTCCCACTTTTGAAAAAATTGTTCCTAATTGTTCCCAAAAAGTTACTGTAAGCCCTTTGCCAATATTCATTATCTTTCCATAAGGAGGAAATTTCCTCATTCGCTAAAGGTACTATAATTTCTTCTGGGTCCATTCCTGTCAGTTGACAAAGTCTTAATTTTCAAATTAAGACTTTCAAAATCAAATCTGAAATCTTTTCTATATATGTTTTTAATTTTTATACTGTTTATGTGGTAGAAATATCCATTCCAATATAATATTTTCCCTCTGTGTCAAAATCCCTGAAGGGGATTGCCTAGAAAGTAATATTATTAACTAATTTCTATCAATCTAAGTATTTCCACATGGTCTTGGCTTACCAGGAAAGCCAGACCTGCAACTCCTTTGCCTGTTACATCTCCACAGAGAAGAGATGAGGAAGATTTCCTGTTTGTCCCTGCTTATATTCTTGTTCTGCACAGCTATGTCACTTCCTGCCTGTCTGTACAGACCTCCAGACCTCTAGGGTTAGCTAGTGGCAGTTTCTGCCCAGCCATGTCACTTCCTGGGATCACATAATGACTCCTCTCTGCCTACATTTCCCAGAATCCTCCTTGTCTCCCAGTCCCACCTATCATCCAGCCTCATTGGCCACAGTGCTTTATTCATCAACAAATAAGAGAAACATAGGCACAGAAGCCATCTCCATGAAGAGTGCAGTTAAGCTTTGTATCTACACAATTCACATGTGCGTCTTGTATTTTCTTTTGCACCAAAGCCAAGTCTCTCTCAGCTTCCGCTGATAATTCTCTTGGACTATTTAAGTCCTTGCCCCCTTCTAGGGTCTTGGCCAAATTATTCAGTTCTTAATTCTCTACTCCAACAGTGGGCCTTAGATAGGAAGTGTCTCCAAGAAATCTTTGAAAATCATTGAGTCTGCCATTGATCTCTTCTGATCTGTACCTTTTGTGGTCTAATTTTTTGTAGACCAATTTTATATCCTAAGTAATCAATTTCTTTCTTTAAAGATTCATTACACAAGTCTTTCACTTGCTTTGTTATAAGCTGTTATTTCCCTGATCTCTTTTCTCAGCCATTTTGTCATTTGTATATAGGAGGGCTACTGATTTTTGTGAGTTAATTTTGGATCTATCCAGCTACTTTGTTGAAATCAGCATCTTTGTAAATGCTGGGGAAATGGGTATCATGTGTCATATGGTAGTTAAACTTGAGAGTATCTCTTTTCTTCAGCAAGCTGTTACAGTTCAAGAAACCAATTTATGACAATATTTGTGATGTTTGAAAGTGAGGAACAGAAACATTGGTGTGCTCATCTATGTGAGCAAAGGAGACTGCTGCATGGATTAAGCTTTTTTCTAAATTGGGAATCAATCTACCACAAGATTCAATGATGCCACTCTTGGCCATATACCCAAAGGATGCTCAATCACAACACAAGGATACTTACTCAACTATGTTCATAGTAGCTTTATTTGTAATGTCAGAATATGGAAACAACCTAGATGTCCCACAAATGAGGAATTGATCAGAAAATGTGGTACATTTACACAATGGATAGTACTCAGCTCTTAAAAATAAGGACACCAGGAAATTTAAAGGCAAGTGATAAAACTAGAAAAAAATCATCCTGAGTGAAGCAACCCAGACTGAGAAAGACAGAGAAAGTATGTACTCACTCATAAGTGAATATTAGCTGTAAAATAAAGGGTAAATATGCTACAATCCACAGTCCGCAGAAAGACTAGGTTACAAGGAGGATTCATGGGAGTGGGGGGCCAGAGCTCTCTGGGAAGGATAAATAGAAGAGATTTCTTGACTGGCCTGAGGGTAGGTGGTGATGGGAACATGATTGATCAGGTTGTACCTGGGTGGGGGTTGGGTAGAGAATAATAAAAGAGACTCCTGGAAAGGGGGATACATTTCATGCTCATGTAAAAACCTTATACAAATCTTCCAGGAATCTACAAGGATAACCCCAGATATAACTTCTAGCAATAGCAGATATGTAGCCTGAACTGGCTATCTCCTGTGACCAGATTGGTGACTAGTCATCGGAGAGGCTTCATCCAGCAACTGATGGAAACAGATGCAGACACACAGCCAAACATAATATGGAGTTTGGAGGAATCCTGTAGAAGGGTGGGGGAGGACTGTAAGAGCTAGAATGATGAAGGATCTCAAGAAAATTCAGAGAATCAACTAACCTGGGTTCATAGGGGCTCACAGAGCCTAGGGAGCCTGCATGGGACTGACCTAGGCACTCTGCATATACGTGACAGTTGTGTAGCTTGGTCTTCTTGTGGGACTCCTAACAGTGGAAGAAGATGCTGTCTCTGACTCTTTTACTGACTTTTGGGATGCTATTCCTTGCAATGGGTTACTGAGGTCTACAAAGTGGAGTCTAGAATTAGGTTGATAACAGGTAGTTTATTAAGAAAGTATTCACGCAAGGGAGCCAGTGACCAGGTTCGCACCAGAGCAGGAGTGACCCACAAGATGCCTCCTAGTCTGCTCAGGCAGGCAGAAGAGAGAAAAGAGACCCAAGTGTGTGCCTCCCAACTACTTAAACCCTTGTTACATCACTCTGACCATGCCCAAGTGGGTGTGGTCAGTGGCACCTGTGACCAGCCTCAAAGTGGGTGTGGTTAGTGGTAACTGTGGCCAGGTCCAAACAGGTGTGGTCAGCAGTACCTCTAAATAGGATTTCTGCCTACAGTGGGTAGCCTTGCCAAGCCTTAATATGAGGGAAGGTTCTTAACCTTACTGAAACTTGATGTGTCATGCTTTGTACCTATGGGAGGCTTGCCCTTTTCTGAAATGAAATGGAGGAATGTATGGGGTGCAGAGGGGAGGGCAGGAGGAAGGACTTGGAGGAGAGGAGGGGGGAGAAACTGAGACCAGAAGGTAAAATAAATAAATAAATAAATAAAATTTGAATACTAAGTTAGAAAGCAAAGAGTTTCACAAAACAATGAAATCTGAAACAGAAACATTTTATCACTTGATACCATTCAAGGTCCTAGAACATTTCTTCCACCTTAGGGGTTAAGACCAATAATGTTCTAACATAAGCATTTTACCATCTCAAAAAGTCATCTAAAATCTGATGGTGTCTGAGGAGATTTCAAAGCTGTAAAATTCCAAAGCCTCACCATTCCTGGAATCTCCTATTCTCTCTTAAAGAAATACCAGCCTTATGCACTGTGTGGAGAACCCTGTAGCTTAATTGCAGTAATATGACTTGTTGAAATTGAGACCACGATAAACTGTCCTTGGTGTTTTTGATTTTAGCCATTCTGACAGGAGTAAGATGGTATCTCAGAGTTGTTTTGATTTGCATTTCCCTGATGGCTAAGGAGTTTGAGCAATTTCTTAAGTGTCTTTCAGCCATTTTAGATTCCTCTATTGAGAATTCTCCATTTAGTACTGTACCCCACTTTTTAATTGGATTATTTGGTGTTTTGCTGACTAGCTTCTTGAGTTCTTTGTGTATTTTGGAAATCAGCCCTCTGTCAAATGTGGGGTTGGTGAAGTTCTTTTCCCATTCTTTGGGCTGCCATTTTGTCTTTTTGACTGTGTCTTTCACCTTATAGAAACTTCTCAGTTTCAGGAGGTCCCATTTATTAATTGTCAATCTCAGTATCTGTGCTACTGGCATTATGATCAGGAAGCGGTCTCCTGTGCCAATTTGTTCAAGGGTACCTCTCACTTTCTCTTCTAAGAGGCTTAGTGTTGCTGGATTTATGTTGAGGTCTTTGATCCATTTGGACTTAAGTTTTGTGCATGATGACAGTTTATGCTGGAGAGGATGTGGAGAAAGGGGAACACTCCTCCATTGCTGGTGGGAGTGCAAACTTGTACAGCCACTTTGTAAATCGGTATGGCAGTTTCTCCGGAAAATGGGAAGCAGTCTACCTCAAGACCCAACAATTCCACTCTTAGGCATATACCCAAAGGAAACACATTCCTACAACAAGGACATTTGTTCAACTATGTTCATAGCAGCATTACTTGAAATAGCCAGATCCTGGTAGCAACCGAGATGCCCCTCAACCAAAGATTGGATATAGAAAATGTGGTATATTTACACAATGGAGTACTACTCAGTGGAAGAAAAACAATGGAATCTTGAAATTCGTAGGCAAATGGATGAAACTAGAAGGAACATCCTAAGTGAGATAACCCAGTCACAGAAACACAAACATGGTATGCACTCACTCATGTATGGATTCTAGACATAGAGCAAAGGATTACCAGCCTACAATCCACATTGCCAGAGAAGCTAGTAAACAAGGAGGACCCTAAGAGAGACATACATGGTTCCCCAGAGAAGGGAAAAGGGACAAGATCTCCTGAGCAAATTGAGAGCACAGGGGAGGGGACAGGGAGTTAGGAGTAAGAGAAGGGGAGAAGATGAGGGGAGAGGAGGACATGAGGGACCAGGAAGATTGAGTCAGAGGAAGAATAGAGGAGAGAAAGAAAAGAGATCCTATAATAGAGGGAGCCATTATAGGTTTAAAGAGAAATCTGGCACTAGGGGAAATGTACAGAAATGTTATGATAAATCTTTCTGCCAAAAGCCACCTGAGCCCCACTGCCATGTGTGAGCTTTACACAAGCCGCCTGCCCGAGTCAGGGCCCAAATGAATACATAGAAACTTATATTAGGTTCAAAGCTGCTTGGCCAATGACTAGGATTCTCATCTGTTATCTCAGTCTTAACTATCATAAATCTATATATTTTATAAGACTTATCAGATGTCTTATTGGCACCCTCCTTGTCGGTGGATCACATCGTGCCACTAGAACAGGAACAGAGGGGAAAAGAGAGGGCCTGTCCTGTTTCTCCTTCACTTAAATATGAGTCTCCTTGCTATGTCACTTCCTGTCTGGATCAACATTTCTCCACTACATTTCCCAGAATCCTCTTTGACTCCTAGTCCCATCTACTTGCTGTCTCATTGGCCAAACAGTATTTTATTTAACAATAAAAAAGATAAACATACACAGAAGTACTTCCCCCATCACAGAAATCCACAAGAATGACACCAACTAAGAAACTAAGCAATAGTGGAGAGGCTACATTAAATGCCCTTCCCCAATAATGAGATTTATGACTACTTTAAATGCCATCCGAGAACCTAAATCCAGTTGCTGATGGAAGAAGAAGCAGAGATTCACAGCTAAGCACTGAGCTGAACTCCTGGAATCCAGTTGTAGTGAGAGAGGAGTGATGAGCAAAGGGGTCAAGACCAGACTGGGAAAACCCACAGAATCAGCTGACCTGAGCAAGTGGGAGCTCATGGACCCCAGCCAGACAGCTGGGAAACCAGCATAGGACCGAAACAGGCCCTCTGAATGTGACAGTTAGGAGACCTGTGCAGTCTATTGGGCTTCTTGCAGTGGAACCAGTATTTATTCCTAGTGCATTAATTGACTTTGGGAGCCCATTCCCCCACAGAGGGATACTATCTCAGCCTAAATACACAGGGGGGGGGGGGCGCTAGGCCCTGCTCCAAATGATGTAGCAGACTTTAATGTTCACCTATGGAAGGCCTCACTCTCCCTGGGGATTGGATGGGGAGTGGGATGGGGGTGGGGTGGGAGGGAGAGATGGGAAGATGGGAGGGAGAAGGAACTGAGATTGATATATAAAATAAGATGGTTTCCAATTTAAATAAAATTCATTTTAAAAAATTAAGACCACATATCCACTAATTATAGGACAAGCTTGCAACTTGAGCTGATTATGGTTTTTACAACCTTGAGTGAGTAGTCTTGTGAGTCTTGTAAGTTTCAGAAACATTCTGAATCTTGTAAGTAGCTCTTATTCCCCAAGTTGTACAGGAAGTTACAGAGATGCAGTTTTTGTATCTTATCTATAGACAGATTTTTCTTTGAGCCACCAGCTCACACACACACAAACACACACACACACACACACACACACACACACACAATGATGCTGAGACTTATTATGAAAGCTCTCCCTATAGCTTAAACTGTTTCTAATTAGCTCTTATAACTTAAATTAACCCATTTCTATTTATCTACGTGCTGCCATGTGGCTCATGGCTTTGACCTCTCCTCTTGCATATCTTGCTTCCTCTACATTCAGATGGCAATTCCTCTCTTCTTCCCTGAGACCTTTCTGTTCTCAGAAGTCTTGCCTAACCATTTCCTGACCATCTATTGGCCATTCAACTCTTTATCAAACCAATTGTAGTGACACACCTTCAAACATTTTAAAGTAGTATTCCAAGACAGTTATCACCCAGGATGCTGTGGGACTTTTCAGTGGTATGACTGCTTAGAGTCACTCATTCTCTGGCAAATAGCCCTTTACCTAAGTTTCAGTAAGTAACCCAAATAAATTCAATGGTTTACTACTCTAAACTTAGTTGTAATAATTTCTTTGATCTGCTGTTGGTGCTTCATCTAGTAGAATAGACTCTTGCTCTCCTTCCCACAGAACAAACACAGAGCATTGGGCCAGCTGGCCTCAGAAATGAAAGCTGAGCTTTAGAGTCTTCACTGTCCACCCTCCATCTATCATTCATCATCTGCTTTTCCATCTTACTTCTTGGATCATGATGCATCAGAAGAAGTAGACTACTGCTCCTAAAGTTCTAGGATGGAGGATTCAGGATCACCAAGAACATCCTCTTCCTTGGATTAGAGCGTCTGCTGTTCTAGTCAGGCCCAGGAAAAGGAAAGGTAGGAAATCACTGTTTAAGAGAAATTAGGGCATGGCTGCTTATAAAGGCATATCTAGGAATTAAAGAATTAACTACTTATTAAAATGTCTAGGAAAACCATACTAGGGACTAGGCTATAGCTATCGGAGTCATTTACATGGAGTCCTGCATGAGGGGCAGGAGGATGCTAGTAGTCACGCAATATGGTTATTTAAATTTTACAGCAAGGAGCAGATGGAGACTCAGTAGATGGAAAAGTGATAAGAAGCATCAGGGTGAAGGGGATTCTGACTAAGCAGACTTACAGGAATTTTTCTTTTGGCTGTATGAGGAGACATAACCTGGGGCATTGGTGGAGAATACGTCTCCTGATCAGATAGAGAGGACTACCAGATAGTAATGGCGGACGTTTGCACTAAACTGAATCAATAGCATTGTTGACTGAAACAGGATGCTACAAAGACTTGCACAGATGGGTCCAAACTAAGATGAGTTGAGTACAGTTTATCAGATTTTCTGTATAAATGGGCATCCCAATGACTTATAGCAACAGTAATGGCTTATTTTCTCTTGCTTGTGCATCCATAACTGCTTTTCTTGCAGTAAAAATTCTGTGGGTTAAATTTAGACTTTGTCCACATTTAGTAGTGTAGGGGAGACAAGTGTTGTATCTTCTTTGCCCACTTGTCAGAGAAACATATTCATGAAACAATGTACAGAAAAAAAATGGTGTCTCTATGTGTATAAGTTAGTATTCTATTGATGTAACAAAACAACATTGCCAGGGCATTTTAGAGAAGAAATGGTTTATTTGGGGCTTATGATTCTAGAGGATTAGGGTTCATAATAAGGGGGCAGCATGGCAGTGGTAGCTAATATGACAGCTGGAGCAGTGGCTGAGAGCTCACATCTCAAAACATAAACAGAAGCAGAGAGCACACCAGAAATAAGTGCCTGGCTTTTGGATGCCCAAAGCCCACACTTGGTGACATATTTCCCCCAGCAATGTCAGAGCTCCTAAATCTACCCAAAACAGTGGCACCAAGAAGGGAAAAAATACATAGATGTCCAAGAATACGGGGACCTCTCATTCAAACTGCTACACTGTGGAATAAATATTATATATCCTTAAAAAGTAAGAAAGTTGGACACATGATATTGGGACCTAATTTATTGTATTTAAGGAACATTATTTTTGTTTGTGTGTTTTAAATTTGGGGGAGGGTGTGTGTATGGAGGTAAAGGAAAACACACAGGAGTCAGTTTTCTCATACTACTATTGGGTCTCATATTGAGACTGGACAAGGCAACCCAATAGGAGGAAAAGAGTCAGAGATACACCTGCTCTCACTCATAGAAGTCCCACAAAAACACCAAGCTAACAGCCATAACATATGTAGAGCACATGACACAGACCCGTGCAGGCCCTATGTTTGCCTCTTCAGTCTCTGTGAGCCCATGTAAGCCCTGCTTAGTTGATTCAGTGGGCCTTGTTCTCCTGGTGAACTCTGTTCTTAAGTCCTGGATTGTAGCAGTTAGTAGTTACTATTATGTACCTATGTTCTCTTCTACCTAAAACATCCTTGAGTTATCTTTATCTCACATTTTAACACTGAGGTTCATGAAGTATATTAAACTTAAATCTCAAGGTGGACACTGGTTTTCCATACAGCAAAACCCAAAGAGAGCAAATGAAAATTTTTCCTCATTTCTCATTTATTCTTTTCCACTTATTAAAACGGCCTTTCAGTAACTGAATCATATATCATGAATTGGTTGGTAAAATAAAAATTGGTTGCAAAATAAATGAGAGGTACAAGTATCTCTGAGAAAGAGACTGGGCAGGATGTATAACTAGTGGAGGCGTCATAGGAGAACTTCCTCCAGTCTTTCCATCCCCTGTCACACCCAAAGGTTTTCCCTTGACTCTCTCCTCTCTGTTTCAAGACAGCCTTCTCCTAACTATTCTCTTCTCTTAAAAACTTTTATTTAATGTTGTTTTGTGTGTATGCACATTTACCTGCACTATTTTTTGTGTCTCATGTTCAAAGAGATAAGAAGAGAGTATTGGATTCCCTGGGACTAGAGTTAAAGATTGTTGGGAGCCCCAAGTAGGTCCAGGGTGCTAAACTTGGGTCTTCTGCAAGACCAGAAAGTACTCTTAACTACAGAGTCATCTTTCTAGCCCCTCCCCTATTTTTTTTTTTTTGTGTGTGTGTGTGTGTGTGAAACCCACCCAGATTCAACTCAGAAACTAAGGAAGTATCCTAGGGTCTGCATTCTCACCAGGAGACATTAAACTTGAATACACTGACTCATCCTACTCCAGGGTGTTTCTTATTCAAAGTTAAAACCATAGTTAGGTTGAAAATCTATTCAAAACAACCTGGAAACACTTTTTTCTTAAACAAAGCACAAAAGCAAGGTACTAAATGATCCCAGGCTTCAAGACTCATTCTCTACATTCTTTGAAAAGGGGCCTTTGCATATCCTACACCCCGCCCCCCAGTCCCCTGTGACAACACAGCACTCCATCCTCTAGGACAAGGTGAAGTCAGATTTCTGTAAACACCTGGAGTCAAAGACCCTGGGGCCCAATGCTGTCACCAACACATCCAATCATAAAGAAGTTAGAATTGTTGGGTGGGGCTTCCGAGCCAGAATTTAGGGATTTAAAGACTGAATCCTGTGCAGCTGGGATCGATTCTGGATCCCCAGGAACCATTGAAGAGCTGAGTCTGTGGAGTGCACAAGGACAGCACTGAACATCTCAGGTGAGGCCCTGGCTCTGCCAAAGCAGATCGGGAAGTGGAGGAGAGCCCTAGAGAGATTCCCTGGAGAATGAGGCAGACCTATTATGAATGAGAAAATCTCACCATGGGGACCCTGGTAGAGAAGCAGAGGAGGATGGATGGAGGAGTGAAAGAGCCAACCAGGCCCCTCAGGTATCCAACTTTGTGCTTGATCCCTATGAGTACAAGAGTGAGCCTGGTCACAGGGAATGACAGTTGGTACCCTGCACAATGGCCATGCCCAGTGCATCCCGTTCAGTTAAGATCACCTTTTCCATATCAAGAGATCAAGTCAGATCTCTTCTTGCCTGCTCAGAAGGAACACCAAGCAGCGTGCCCCTAACCTGGCATCTTCTGGGGAAGTTCAATGGAAGTCTGGGAAATCTTGAGCTGAGTGTCTTGAGAATTCTCTCCTCCCAACTCCATTCACCTAGTTGCTCTGGCTTCTAGTGTGAATCCTTGTGAATCCCTTCCTTTTTTGAAGCAGTGAGCAGAGACTCAGGAGGCACAGTGACAGCTGTGTGTCACAGGGATGAGTAGATGTTGTCTTTCCTAGGTTCTCTAGAGAGGAGAGGATACACTGTTATTACAAAGAGGGGAGGGTCCAAGACATAGGGTAACTCCTGCTATGTAATGAGCTGGAAGGCACCAGTGTCCCTCAGCTCTTGAAGTTCTTTCACTCTCTTCAAGTCGTAGGCTTACTCTGCCTTACTTCCTTAGTTATAGCTTTAACTTTTGGAATCATGGGGTAGACAAACATCTGCCTGATAACTGAAGCTCACACTACCTACTGTTTCCATCCATCCCACAAGCATCGATTCATGTTGGTGACCCTACAAATACCTCCATATGTTTTCTTCAAACAAGTCACACCCTTAGCTTTTTCCACTTTGCTTAGATAGATACTTGGGATTATTCAATCAGTCTTGATCCACCACTAGTGCTCCAGTTTGTCAGTAAAGAAAGAAACAATTTAGTAACTTTGAAGAATACAGACTGGGATTTCTCCCTTTTTCATGCAGGTGCTTGAAACATGACTCCTGCTGTCTTCCTGGCCATCCTGTGCTTGGCAGTTACCTCAGCTGCTGAATCCTCTGAGCCCATCCTGGATGCAGAACATGAAGACCAGCCAATAAAAAATGAGCAGGTTGGTAATATGGGAGCTGTCCACAAAGATCTCAGAAGGACTAGTCACTGCAGATAGGAGCACTGAAGCATAAGCGAGGTCATAGGGGTCAACTGTCACTAAGGAACTGCTTAAAGTTGTGTGCTATGAACACCATGTGCCTGAAGTGCTGAAACGCAGGGTGTGGAGAGTGGTTGGCTGTGGCCTTCTGAGATCCCAGGGCTTCTCTTGTCTGTCACAGCAAGTCTACTTGGTCAGCGTGTGTGTGGAGTTAATATGAAGGAAATACTGTCACTTATGTTATTTCTAGGATAGAGAAGGATACAGAAGGCAGATATGGGAGGAATTTATGAAGAAGGTTGAACTCTACTATAAGAAGAATGCCCAAAAGAATGACAGCCTCAACACAGAAATGGAAGACATTGATGATTTTGTGAGTGTGGCTTAGATGGCTTAACTCTATGTTTCTTCACTTCACATTTTTACAGTTAGTCTATTGGCTTTCAATGTCTTATTTGCTTTATTGAACTCTCCAATAAGGAAAATGACCAGAATACTGATAGCTTCAACATAGAAATGGAAGACTTTAATGACTTGGTGAGTGTGGCTTAGATGGCTTAACTCCATGTTTCTTCACTTCACATTTTTACAGTTAGTCTGATGGTTTTCAATATTCTGTTTGATTTTTTTTTCACGAAGACTGATGCTGAGTTCAAGAATTTGATGGATAAAATTTTGTTCCCAATGTTTGGAGAGGAGGAAAAAGACCAGCCAGCTGGTGATGACGACCCTAAACTTGAGGATTTGTCAAGGAGCGATGACGTGACTCCTGTACAGGATTAGGTATGAAGGTGTCATAATCCCACACTCAACTGCCCACTAGGGAGTAAAGAAAGAAGAGAAGTTCTCACTTAAGTCAGCTGTGGAACAACACACAGTTCACTATTAGCCTAAGTGTTCTGCTGGGTGGATTGTGGCTAGAGTTGATATTTGGTTGTAGGTGACAAACTTTTCTTCTTGTACTGCTTGTTGAGCTTTAAACATGGCTAGTGCCATTGCAGGACAGATGTTGTGGTTGGGGGGGGGTGGATATTATGACAAAGCCGCCTTGCTGCATTCTTCCTGACTAATGCAACATGTGCTTTGCTTCTAGCAGAGGCAACACGGATGGCAACATAAAGTTAGCCAAGGAGTGAAGCAACCACTGTACCTTTGTCTCAGAGACTTCTGCCCCAAGATGTGAGATGCATGATGGTGAAAAGAAGGTCTGAACTGGGGGAGGGGAGCCGAAACAGCAAGGAGCCTCCCCATCACAGGATCCAACACTCAAATCCCCTAAGAGCCACACTGTGGTGTGAACTCCAAGGCATGTTCACCCTAAAGCAAAGCAAAGCAAAACAAAACAAGACAAAAAAAACCCTACGAAGCCTTTAACCCATGCTCTCAACTCCTTTATATTAATGATTCTCAGAATGATTTTTAGATTTAACTTTAAAATACGAATATACAAATCTGTGTCTTTAAAATAAAGCTTCATTTAACACTCAGTATTCTGGTTTCTTTCTATTTGTGTGAAGGAAATGTTTATGTGTTAACACATAACTCTGCTTGAAGGAATGCCTGACTGTGGGATGGTGTTCTAGGAGGAAGCCCCAGTCAGTTTTACCATCATGGATTCAATATTCCATCTTCGATTAAGCGTTGTTTCTAGGGCTTCAGGTGCCTTCTATCAGCAATGATCTGAAAGTCTATTTGAAAATTTCTGGAATTCAATGATTTTAATTCACATGAATTTGACAAGTGAAAATTGCATTCAGTGCAAAGAGATGGCCCCTCATTCTGTTTGACTGCATGACACCTGTACTGTGAACCTCTTTTATTTTTTTTAAATACTAAAAGGCTTTATTCATCTTTAAACTGAGAACAACTCAAATGACATCTATGGGTGAGTGGATAATAAAACTGAAAGTCTTACACATAGGACATGCTCAGCAGAACAAAGAAGCAACCACTAGTGCACAGGGCAGGGGTCTTTGGGACATTGTGCTGAGCTAAAATACCTAGGATAAGTTCCAGACATTTATTGTATCTGTGTTTCAATGAACACATACTGATCTAAATCCTTTTTACTTTGAAACAATGCATGTATTTTTCTGAAAATTACACACCAGTAATAGTGACATACATTTGTTTCTCTGCATCTTTTGTTTTTTGAGATTATAATTGAAGGGTCCAGACCCTCACCCAGCCCCCTGTTTTGGCAGCTATAACAGGCTGCAGAAAAGACCCAACAAGAGGTAGGCCTCTGACTCAGCAACATGTGCTGAGCTTCCGACCTTGCCAGATCTTGCCCCAGTCACTAGGAAGGCAGATACCCTCCATGTGTCAAGGAACCAATCAAAAGTTAGCTGGTGGGCTCTGGATGGGCTTTATAGTAACAGTGGAGTGCAGAGCATAGCAGCCTCCCTGGGAAGGCCTATAGGCCATAGCAACCTACTTGCAGCTGCAGCTGGCCAATCAGCACAGGACAGGTTGCCCAAGCTCAGAAGTGCACAAATCCTGAGACTGTTGCAGACCCCAGACACTCCCCTTGCTCTACCCCAATAAATTCCCTGCCACATGGTCCCTCCAGGTCCTTCTTGCTCCACCCACTGTGTCAGACAAATGGAGGAACCAAGTTAATGCAGTTAACTCATTAATTAACTAAAGACTCTGCTTTTGCATTGGATTGGGTCTCTTGGTGATTTGGGGGTTCAGAATTTGGACACAACAATAATTACATAATTTCCCCATTCCCTTCCCTCCATACAAACATGCCATATACCTCTCCGTGATCTTTTCCAATTCATAGCTTGATCTTTCAATAAAAATGTTATTACATGTATTCTAAATTACATAAGAACAACCTACTTAGTCTATATAATGCTAATTGTATATATGTTTTCAGGTCTGAACTCTGACATTGGGTACCCAATTGTTGGGCTCTTCCCTGGGAAATGCTCTCTTATTCTCAGCATTCCTCAGTTGCCAGTTCTTTTACCAACTCTACTAATAAAAATACAATCATTAAAATGAAAATAATAAATAGTATTTATGAAACATAACAGAATTCTTGCTGTTTATTGGGCAGTAAGAATATGTTCTATGACTCACAAGACTTGAGTTTCCCTTAGTCCGTGCTTTTGGTCAGATTAGAAATACTGAAAAGGTTTTCAAGATCTGTGAAGAATTGTGTTGGAATATTGATGGGAACAGCAATGACTCTGTAGATTGCTTTTGGTAGGATGACCATTTTCAACATATGAATCCTACTGATCCATGAGTGTAGGAGATCTTTCCATCTTGTAATATGTTCTTAAATTTCTTATCAATAATTGATGATTTTGATGCTATCTTACCATCTTTTCCCTTTGGGTATTATTTCTTCTCTTTTTTCTAAATCTCCCAGGTGTGCTATTTAACCACTAGTATGAATCCCTCAAAAAATTAAATAAATATTTAGTGCTGTGACATGAGCTTTCTTTGTCCCGGCTGGTCCCACAGACCTTGAGCTCCAAATAAACACACTGACACGATATTAATTATGAAACTGATTTTCTGATCAGTGGCTTGGGTATTGCCAGCTCTGTCTTAATTATAAACCCATTTCTATTAATCTAAGTGTTTCCACGTGGTCTTATCTTACTGGAGAAGGATTCAGACCTCTAACTCCTTTGGCAGCTTACAGGTAACTGCTAAGCATCTCAGCAGAGAAGAGATCGATTTCCTGTTTGTCCCTGCTTATATCCTGATTCTGCCCGGCTACATCACTTCGGGTCTGTCTGTACAGACATCCAGACCTCTATGGTTAGCTAGTGGCAAGTTTCTGCCCAGTTATACCACTTCCTGTCTGGCCAATCAGCCAATCAGTGTTTTATTCATTAACCAATAAGAGAAGCATATATATAGAAGGACGTTCCCCAACATAGTGTCATGAACTTTCCTCTTAGGATCATCCCCATTGCATTGTGTCCCATAACTTTGGGACATTTTCATTTAAATCTGAAAATGTTTTAATTTGCTTCTCGATGTCTGTTTGACCCAGTCTTTAGTAGTAAGTTGTTCAGTTTCCATGAGTTTTTAAGATTTCTGCTGTTGTTAATATTCAGCCTGAATTAGTGATGGTCAGAAAGAATGGAAGGTAATTTTTTTAATTTTTTGTATATTTGTTGAGACTTGCTTTGTGCCCAAGTATATGATTGATTTTGGAGTAAGTTCTATGAGTGGCTAAAAGAAGGTAGCTAAGAATACCAACTGAAGGTTGTACTTTGACCATATTGCCAAAAGTCAGGAACACTGAAAACATGAAGAGATTTCTTTCAGTTTGATTGTAATGTGAAACTAAACTGTATTAGTACTATCTGTGCATATCAAATTTCTGCTTAGAGTTTCATCCAGTTTGACTTGGGGAGAGCATATGCATTTTTTAGGAAATTATCCATCTATCCATTCAACTCTGCTTATACAAAACATCCAAAAACACCTTCAGATCTCAATTATCGGGCAGACAGGTATTCAGCAAAACTCCAGAGAACATTGAAGGAATGTGGCCATGCATCTGCACTTTTAGTTTTTGTGTGATATATCAAAATAGAAAAAAAAAAAAAAAAAACTTCTGGTCACACATAGGAATTTATATTTTCTGTGATTTCTCAGCCAAAGTAGCTGTATTGCTTCCTCATTCTTGTTCCATCTGCTTCACAGTCACGTGCATAACCATGATAGCCAATGTAATGGTCATGTCCACACAACAGTTGTCACGCATCCAGTCAAGCCCTGTAGGCCACCTTTTTGTATACATGAGATATCTCTTCTTGGGTTTAAACAGTTCCAATGCTTCTACTAAAGCTGTACAGCCCTAGGCTGAGACACTAATGATCCAGCTGGATGACAAGTATCTCTAACATCTCTTGTTTTCTTCTGATTATTTCATCCACACTGAAGATGCTCCTGTCTGTCATAGGCTGAGACACTGATGATCTAGTCTGAGTGACAAGTGCTTCTGACACCTCTGTTTCCTGCTGGATATTTCATCCTCTCTGTGGATGCTCCTGTCTGTCATAGGCTGAGTTTTAGGCAAGGTAGCCACAGACAGGTACACTTTGCTTGACACTTCAAATGTGCTATCAGCAGCGCCTTCACAGTTCTCAGGCTAGCCTGTGTTCTCCACACTGATTGTGCGACCTACTGTCTGCCCTCAATGGGTTCATCTTATGACAATTCTGTTGTTTCTGAAGATTGCTAATTATGCAGAACAGAGAACATTCCACCAGTCTTCGGAATTTCAGACGAGCCGCATTCTGTATGACACAGCCTTTGCTTGGGGTCTGGTTAGTCTCCAGAGTTATGTTTTCCTGCCTAGGATGCCTGACTCACTAGTCAAGCTAGCTTATATTTCTACTCTGTGGGCCAGGCTTAGGCTTCAGGGAGGGCTAGCCATTGGTCCAGGAAGGAAAAGGTAGAGCCACAGGCTGCTCTGCTCCTGCCCCACTAGATTCTTCTATAAATAGCACTTAGGAGGCTTTGGACGCACAGTCCTTGTTTCCTTCTTTGAACAGAAGCTGCTGCACTCCAGGAAGGAGCAGAGACAAGCAAGGTACACAGGCCCTGAATCTTCCTGACTCATGCTGCGTGAGCTTTGCTCTGGTTACCTGCAACTTTTCTTCTTTTTCTAGGTTTTTGTTGTTGTTATTTTTAAGATAATAATATGATGACATCAGTGCTATATTCCCTTTCTTCCCTGAAAGCTCCCTCATTTACCCATCCTGATTTACCACTTCTGATTCCTATTTAAATTCTGGCTGCTTTTTTTCATTAATTGTGGCTACATTCGTAAATCCATATACATAAATATACCTAACTATAATATAGTCAGCATGCATAGTCAGATGTGTCTGTATGTTTTCAGGGCTGACCACTTGGTATTGGACAAGTCCTTGTTCCCTAGGTTTTGAAGACCTCATTAGTGCTGTCTTACTGCTTGAGAATGGCCTCAGCTGCTCTATCACCTGATCCCAGTTTGGATGCTGAATGGGAGGAATGGAAGATGAAATTTGAAAAAACATACAGCCCGGTTGGTAACATGGGCACTGCCCAGGGGGATTTCAGAAAGAATGGACCTTGCTGTTGGGAGTCTGTAGGCATAAACGTGGTCAGAGAACAGCCATTACTAAGGACTTGCTTAGACATGCACTTTGAACTCAAGGGCCAGCCTGGCTGATACTCTGGGTGTGCAGGATACCTAGCTGTAGTGACCTGAGATCCCTCTCCATGGGTCCTCTTGACTCGTCACTACACTCCACAGGAAATATTGTCTCTTATATGTGTCAGGATGAAGAAAGATACAGAAGATCGGTGTGGGAGGAAGAGAAGAAAAAGGTTGAAAAGCATAATGCAGAGTACGAGCAGGGCAAGACCAGCTTCTTCATGGGCCTGAATGAATTCAGCGACATGGTGACTGAGATCTGGATTGTTAACTCTGTGTTTCTTTTCTGTATGCCTTTCCAGTATCTGTTGGTTTTCAATGTTTTATTTGCTTTTCCATGAAGACCTTCGAAGAATTCAGGAAAATGTGCTGTGGAAACGTGGTATGGACAGAAGAAGAACTGGATTGCGATATACACAAATATAAGGATTTGAGAAAAGACAATGTGACGCCTGAGAGGGATCAGGTATGACACTCACATTTCTACCGTCAAGTGCCCACAGGGAAGCCGAGAAGGAACTGAAGTCCACATTTATGTCAGCTGTAAAACAGCACACAGTTCACTGTTTGACTAGGTGTTCTGTTCTGTGGACTATGGCTAGAGTTGACATTTGGTTGTAGATGATAACCAGTTCTTCTTGCTCAGGGTACATGTACTACTTGTTGAGTTTTAAACATGGATGGGTGCCTTGTAGGACACGATGCAGGGGAGGTATTAGGACAAAGTCACCTTTCTGCATTCTTCCTAAATAAACCCACATCCGTGTTGCTTCCAGCCAGAGTAACAATTTCAGCAGCAATGGCAACATTCTTTTAACCTGGGAATAAAGCAGTCAATATACCATTGCCTCAGGAGCCCTCTACCTCAAGATGTGACCAACATGATGGTGGCAAGGCTGGACAAGGGGTAAAATAGAAGAAGAAACAGCAGGGGCCTCTTCATTGCAGTGGCTAGTCTGTGCTGTGTGGAATTCAACCCTGGAACCCTTTAAGATACACAATGTGATATGAAATCTGAAGCCTGATTTCACTATAAACGCACTATAATACTATAATCTGTGCTCTCAATTACTTTATATTGTTGATTTTCACAAGGATATCTAAATTTTCTTTAATAAAAAGAATATAAACCACGATGTCTTAAAAGTAAAGCTTGACATTAAATGTAGTATTATGCTTTCTTTATGGTTTTGTTTCAATAAGATTTTATGTCATTAAAGCCTTCTGGTTGAAGGTATACCTGGCTTTGGGATAGTATTCTAGGAGAAGGAGTGCACAATTCTCTTATTATAGACCAGTTCCCCATCGCTGGTTGAGCTTTGTCTCCAGAGCCTCAGGTGCCCCTTTCCTGCAATGATCTGAAAGGTGACAAGGAATTTTCTGGGATTCCAACTTATTAAATCTAATGAGTTGAGCAAATATAATTGGTTACTGGAAAGCATTCAGTGCAGAGATGGCAACTTCTGTCCACTGCCCTGATGCTGTGTCATGAACCTCATTCTATATGAACATATGAGTGACCTGTACGAGCTGTGTTGTGACCACATAAAAACCATCTAAGGGATGAAGTCTAGGGTCACAGAAGTGTAGGCAATGCTCAAGTGACTATCAGAACCCAGCAGAGCCCACTCATGCAAAAAGGTAACGACTGTCTCTTGGTTCAATTGCATTCACTCTAACATCAGAAGTCATCATAGTTTCAGGAGGGTTCAAATCTCCAAAATTATTTTTTTTTCTTTAACCTCAAGGAAGTCAACCAACTGTGACTATCTATTGAATTATCAAAATAACAGCACATTACAGACTTACAGCAGACAACTGCACAAAGTGTAAATTTCCACTCCAAAATGGAATTATGGGGACATATCAAGGAACAACAAGTTCAGAGCAAAACAATAACCAATCAGGTAAAGTACCATATCCTCAATTCCATGGCTGACACAGACAACTGAGTGCCTCAGATATAATGGCTATAGGACTGGTAGACTTTTTCTCAGGCTTGTTCTTGCCATATGTGTAGCTTTAGCCATCTTTGGTGGATATCCCCTGACTCTGGTCTCACCACCTCCTGTGAATTTCACTGCAAGTTAGATTTCACTTTCACAGTTCCATGAGCCTACCTTTCAGAGCCTGGTTGCAGAAGCTCTTAACTAAGAACAAGTGCCTCACCCCAGTGTCTCTCAGAATCCATGACTCACCAAATATTGGGGTTTTAATGCCTATAGACCCAGTTGTTCACAAATTATATCACCTGGTTTTTCGACACACTTGGGTAAAGATTGACACTTTGGAATCTGGAGACAGAAATTTCTGTCTCACTTGATCCCACAGGACTTTAGTCCCAAATAAACACACAGAGGCTTATATTAGTTATAATTAATATAATGACAGAGGCTCAGTCATCTTATTGGCTAACTCACTCTTAATTATTAACCCATTTCTATTAATCTATGTATCTCCACATGGTCTTGGCTTATCAGAGACTGCCCAAGTGTTTCTATCTTCTCTATAGCTACGTGCCATCCCCCGCGTGACTCACTCTCCCTGTACCTCTTCCCAGAATTCTCCTTGTCTGGCAGTCCTGCCTATACTTCCTGCCTGGATACATCATGCCTGTCCATTGGCTTAAAAAGCTTTATTCATCAACCAATAAAAGAAACATATATTCACAGGATACAGAAGGACATTCCCCATCAGAGATCTTAAACACATAGTTTTCTATGCACCAGTCCTGGGAACTCATTTCTTTTTTTTTAAATCTTTTTTAAAAATTTAAATTAGAAGAAACAAGATTTTTTACATGCCAATCCCCATTTCCTCTCCCTCCCTGCTTCCCCTGCTCCCCACTAACACTCTACCTATCCAATACCATTTCTGCTCCCCAGGAAGAGTGAGGCCTTCCACTGGGGGGGTCTTCAGAGTCTATCATAGCCTTTGGATAAGGCCTAGGCCCTCCCCCATGTGTCTAGGCTGAGAGAGTATCCCTCTATGTGAAATGGGTTTCCAAAGTCCATTCCTACGCTATGGATAAGTACTGATCTACTATAAGAGGCCCCATATATTTCCAAGGCCTCCTCACTGATACCCACATTTATGGGATCTGTATCAGTTCCATGCTGGTTTCCCAGTGATCAGTCTGGGGGCCAAGAGCTCCCTCTTGTTCAGGTCAGCTGTTTCTGTGGGTTTCACCAGCGTGGTCTTGACCCCTTTGCTAATCAATCCTCCTCTGCAACTGGATTCCAGTTCAGTTCAGTTTTTAGCTGTGGGTATCTGCTTCTACTTCCATCAGCTGATGGATGAAGGCTCTAGGATGGTATATAAGTCAGTCATCAATCTTGTCATCAGGGGAGGGCATTTAAGGAGGCCTCTCCTCTGTTGCTTAGATGGTTAGTTTGTGTCATCCTTGTAGATCTCGGGACACTTCCCTAGTGCCTGATTTCACTTTAAAGCTATACTGGCTCTCTCTTTGGTGGTATCTCTTGTTTTGCCTTCCTCTATTACTCCCCCTACACAACCTTCCTGCTCCTTTACGGAGTAGTTTTCCAGAAGAACCCCAAAGGTTCTACAATCAACCCATGCTGGCTCTGCCATTGTTACAGGCATGTATTTGAGTCTGTAGGGGAGACATGCCTTTTTTCAAGGTCTTAAGTCTCAACAATGAGCCTTAAAAATACACATGGATGGTTAAAAGAAAGCAGAGCATTTGCTAAATGAGAAATAGTCAAGTGTTTGTAGGGCATTAGAAGCCAGGCTAGGGGTGTCCAGTCATGTCTCTCCTGCTACCTTACCTCTGTTAATGTCTGGAATTTCCACCTCCAACCTGCTCCTGTTCAGTATCTTCCTGCCTCATCACCATCTAAGCACAACCTGTGAGGCTGTGGGATTTGGTTCACATTCAGACAGTAAGCAACATCAACACAATTGTCACAGTTTTTCTCTGTGATTGAAGGTTATCCATCAGGATTGTCCTCCCATATAGAACAGACGTTTTATATATTATATAAGTATACTATATAGCTGAAGTATATGCACAGCTGTTCATGATGGCTTCCCAAACTTTACACAGATCAATTCACCCCACTTTCCTCATTGTGCCAAGTCCATGTCAGAAAACCATGAGACAAATATATCCTCCAAAATGGAAATCAGCACCCTCACCTTGTTATACAAACTTTGCATGATAGGCTGGGTTCCAGCTACTGCCAGCCCCTTGTCCTACTGAAGGGTAATTAAAACCTATTCTTAGTTTTCTGGTGTCAGCATTAATATATTCACCATCAACAAATCCCTTTCTTGTTCTCGTAAACTTATGATACCTTCCTTCTATTTCAGTGTCCTGCTTCTCATTTAATGACCCACATATGTTGCCCTGATACACACGTAAATCCAATCTCACACATCATAATACCCATGCTATTTGTCTTTAATACTCTGCTTTCATTTTCTAAACATAATAATCTACAGTTACAGGTTTTTCCTACAAATGCCATCATGTCATGAAAGAATGTATATTGAATAAACACGTGTGTTTCCTTTATTCATTCATCATCTGGTGGATGACTAGTCTGGTCACATGTCTTAGTTATTGTGAATGGTACAGCAGTGAACACAGGTATATGGATGACTCAGGTGTGCTGACTTAGCATCTCATGTCATATTCAGCAAAGGTATAATTGTATTTCAGTTATAATTTTGTTTCTTGATAAACCTGCTCATAGAATTTCCAGTGTCTGCAGTGGTCCACATCCCCATTGGCAGTAGACTGTGTCTCTTTCCTCAGAATAGCACTTGCATGAGCTTTCATTTGGTGATACTCTGACTCTGAGAGCAGTTTGAATTTGCACTTCCCTTGTTGATAAGGACAGTGAAATTTAACTTGTTTTTAACTATGGACACATGTAAAAGGAGTTTTTAAATAGTCTATGTAATAAAATCCCAGAGTCAGATACAAAGTAAAATGCTGAGAGACCAGAGAGAAGGAGCTAGCTACCACCACACCTTACCTCCTTAGTGTCTCAGCAGACAAGACATGAACTTCCTGTTTCTCCCTGTTTATATCCTGTATTTCCCAAGCTATCTCACTTCCTGTCTGTCTATACAGACCTCCAGACCTCTATGGTTAGCTAGTAGCAAGCTCCATTCTATCACCTTCTGACAGACTTTATTTGTACAAAGAAGATGTCACTACGGACAAACCTTCTTAGATAACTAGTCAGTTAATTGGCTGTTTTAAGCTATATTTATTTTTCAATTTTTGAGATTATAATATAATTATATAATTTCCTGTAGGGGATGCAGTAGCACACCTTCAAGGGTGTGGTCAGGGTGATGTAGGGAAGGTTTAAGAGTGAGAGACGCTCATGTGGTGGGCTTTCATTCACTTTCATCTTCCGCTTGCTGTACTTACTGCTGCCCCGCTGGCTGGCTAGGTCACTCTGTAAGTAAGGCTTTTCGTATTAAATTCCCTTGTATTTTTACCTGGCTCTGTATTGGTAATTTCTCACAATAATTTCCCTCTCCCATTTCCTTCCTCTAAGTATTCCCATATATCCACTCTTTCCTTAATGCCAAACACAATAGAGTCAGAACTAAATTGACTTTCAGGTAGTTTATAAAAGGGGATAGTACTCGTGCAAGGGCCAGTGACCAGGTTTACACCAGAGGTGGAGTTACCTGCAAATGTCTGCTCAGCTGGGTGGGAGAGAGAAAAAAGAGGGTCACGTGCGTGCCTCTCTGATATTTAAACCCTTGCTATATCACTCTGACCATGCCCAAACGGGTGTAGTCAGTGGTACCTAGCCAGCCCCAAGCAGGCATGATCAACAGTACCTCTAAACAGGATTACTCCATACACTTCCTCTATTTGTAACTCATGACCCATTTTTTTTTATTGTTTGTTATTACATCAAAGTGTGTGTGTACATGTGGAGTTCTTTTCTTTTTTCTGATTTTTTAAAATTAGAAACAAGCTTGTTTTACCTTTCAATCACAGTTCCCTCTCTCTCCCCTCCCCTGCTCCTCATCGAAGCCCTACCCTTTCTTCTCCTCAGAAAGGGTGAGGCCTTCAATGGGGATCTTCAAAGTCTGTCACATCATTTGGAGCAGGGTCTAGGCCCTCTGCAATGTGACTAGGCTGAGAGAGTATCCCTCTTTTGGAGTGGGCTCCCAAAGTCCATTAGTGTACTAGGGATAAATATGGATCCACTACCAGAGGTCCAACAGATTGCCCAGACCTCCAAAGGGACTTCCATAATCTTGGGGTCTAGGAAAGTTCTATGCTGTTTTCCCAGCTATCAGACTGGGGTCCATGAGCTCCCCCTTGTTCAGGTCAGCTGTTTCTGTGGGTTTCTCCTACCTGATCTTGACCCCTTTGCTCAAGACTCCTCCCCCTCTGCAACCGGATTCCAGGAGTTCAGCTCTGTGTTTTTAGCTGTGGGTGTCTGCCTCTGCTTCCATCAGCTACTGGATGAAACCTCTAGGATAGTATATAAGATAGTAATCAGTCTCATTATCAGAGAAGGGCATTTAAGGTAGCCTCTGCACTATTGCTTAGATTCTTAGTTGGGGTCATCCTTGTATATCTCTGGACATTTCCTTAGTGCCAGATTTCTCTTTAAACCTATAATAGCTCCCTCTATTATGGTATCTCTTTTCTTGCTCTCCTTTATTTTTCCCCAGACTCAATCTTTCTGCTCCCACTTGTCCTCCTCTCCTCTCCTCTTATCTCCCTCTCTTTTTTCTGACTCCCTCTTGCCTTCCCTCATGTTCCCAATTAGCTCAGGAGATCTTGTCCCTTTCCCCTCCTCTGGGGGACCATGTAAGTGTTACAATAAATCTTTCTGCCAAAAGCCGCCCGAGCCCTACCACCACGTGGGTGGTCTCCACTACTGCCTGAGTTCTGCCCACCACGTGGATGAAGAAAATAACACAGAGAATTACATTATGTACAAATGCTGCTTGGCCAATGACTAGGATTCTCATCTGTTAGCTCAGTCTTATTTATCATAAATCTATATATTTTATAAGACTTATCTTATCGGACACCTTCTGTTGGAGTCCTCTCTTGCCGGTGGATCACATCGCACCACTGGAGGAAGTGCGGAGGGGAAAAGGGACACGTCCTGTTTGTTCTTCCTTAAATATGAGTCTCCTTGCTGTCACTTTCTTCCTGGATCACCACTTCTCTACTACATTTCCCAGAATCCTCCTCGACTCCTAGTCCTGCCTAACTTGCTGCCTCATTGGCCAAACATTCCCATTCTGTGGGCTGCTGTTTTGTCTTATTGAATGTGTCCTTTGCCTTACAGAAGCTTCTGAGTTTCAGGAGGTCTCATTGATTCATTGTCTATCTCAGTGTCTGTGCTACTGGTGTTATGCTCATGAAGAAGTCTCCTGTAAAAATTCTTTCTAGGGTACCTCCTAGAAAGAAGTACCCCAGTGACTGTGGGACCCAGAAGGTGGAGAGAAAACTGATCCAGTGAGACCAAGATAGATGGATAAAATCTCCTTCTACAGGTGTCAGCACAGACAACTATACCCAAACAGACTTTAAATCATTACACGATGAAACCAAATGTAAGTACCGTCTACCTACAAATCTATGTATTTATGTAAGAGAGCGGGGCTCTAGTCTATTCTCAACATCATTTATGTTTTAACAGGAGTACAGAACACTTAGAAAAGATTCTACCAAAATTACATTCCCAAACCTCAAGAGAGAAGAAAGTAGCCTTTCTCAGACCTTGGCCCTGTCTTTTATACCCCTCTAGTGTTGAGATTACAGGCGTGAGCTATAATTCTCTTTTAGACTGACTCACTCTTATGTAGATCTGTGTGCCCTGGGACTCACAGAGATTCCTTTACCTGTTAATACTGAATCCTAGGATTAAAGGTGTGTACCACCGCATCATAGCTTCTGGCTTCTGTAAATAAGGTGGGTATCACAACTGCCTGATCGCTATATCTTGAGGCTGATTTGCTTTTCTGAATCATCAGTTCGCCTGCACCACACACTGACAGCATACAGAGATTTCTTTCATTTTGTTTGTAATGCAGAAGTAAAGTTTGTTCTAATTATCTACGTATTTCAGTTTTCTGTACAGTCTGCCATTCCACTATTGCTCTGATGCATTCTGAGACCTGTGAACATATCTCCCAACATTAAGATTAAAAGAATTCCAGTCAACTGGGCTCCTGGGACTGTTATATTTTGTTGTTGTTATTGTTTTATTTAAAACACATTTTTTATTTATTTTACTAACCAACCACAGTGTCCCCTCTCGGCTCTCCTCCAAGCCCCCCAGGGGCTTCCCATCTAGTCCCACACCTTCCATTCCCCCTCTGTCTCCACTCAGAATGGGGCAGGCTCCCTAGGGCTTGAGCAAAGCATGGCACAGCTAAGCCTCAGGTACAGGTCCTGAGCTCATTGCTAGGAGTCCTACAAAGAGAACAAGACACACAACTGTCACACACGTGCAGAGGGCCTAGGCTAGTCCCATGCAGGATGCCTAGCTCTTGGTTCAGAGTCCATATGCTCTCACAAGCTCAGGTCAACTGTTTCTGGAGGTTCCCTCATCATGATACACCTGCCTTGGACAATCCCTCCTCTCTTTTTTTTAGCAAGACTCCTGGAGCTCTGCCCAGTGCTTGTCTGTTTATCTCTGCATCTGCTTCGATCCATTACTGGATACATTATCTCCAATGTCAATTAGAATAGTCAATAAACTGATTACAGTAGATGGCTGGTTCAGGTACCCTCTCTACTATTGCTAGGAGTCTTAGCTGGGGTCATCTTGTGGATTCCTGGGTGTTAACTTGGTGCCAGGATTATCACTAACCCAAAAATGGCCCCCTCATCAAGACATCTCTTTCATTGATTACCACTGTGTACTGCACAAACACAGCTCCCACACCCAACCAGTGTAACCTGTTCCACCCAGCTTCTCTCCTTCCATCCCCCTCCCCAAACACCAGTTCACCTAGGAAATCTCCTCTATGTCCCCTTCCACTGTATTTTATTTGAGAACTCCTTGTTATCTAGCCTCTCTCGGGTTGTGAATTGTACGTTGCTTACCCTATACTTTATCCCAAGTATCCATATCATGTTTGCATATCATGTTTGTCTTTCTGGTTCTGGATTACCTCAATCAGAATGATTTTTTCTAGTTCCATCCATTTGCTTGCAAATTTCACGAGGTCATTGTAAATAAAGATTGTATTGGCATGAAAACAGACACATGGCTCATGGAATTGAACTGAATTGAAGACACAGACATAATTCCACACATTTATGAACGCCTTATGTTTTGATGAAGAAGCCAAAAGTATGTAATGGAAAGAATACATCTTTCAAAAATGATGCTGGCATAACAGGATGTTGACAAGCAGAAGAATGCAAATAGATCCACATCTATTGTCATGCACAAAACTGAAGTCAAAGTGGATCAAAGAACTCAGCAAAAATACAGTTACAGTGAACCTGATAGAAGAGAAATTGGAAGTAGCTTTGAACTCATTGGCAGAGGAGACTACTTCCTCAATATAACACCAGTTGCAATACACTTAGAGAAACAATTAATAAATGCAACCTCTTGAAACTGAAAAGCTTCTGTAAGGCAAAGATCATGATCATTAAGACAAACTAGCAGCATACAGAATGGGAAAAGATCTTCACTAATCCCATATCTGACAGAGGGCTGATCTCCAAAATATATAAAGAAATCAAGAAATTAGAATAAAAATACCAAATAATTCAAATTTTAAAACATGGGGTACACATCTTAATAGGGAATTCTCAACAGAAGAATCTCAAATCACTGGAAGCCTTGAAGGGAACAGCTCATCATTCTTAGTCATCAGGGAAATGCAAAACAAAATGGCTCTGAGATACCATCTTATACCTGTCAGACTATCTAAGATAAAAATTGCTGATGACAGCTTTTGCTGGACAGGTTGTGTAGTAAGCAGAATACTTCTCCACTCCTGGTGGGAATGTCAATTGTACAGCCACTTTGGAAATCAGTTTTGTGGTTTCTCAGAAAATTGGGAATCAATCTATCTCCAGAAATGATGATGTCACTCTTGGGCATATAGCCAAATGATGCTCAGTCATACCACAAGGACACAACTATGTTCATAGCCACATTATTCAGAATAACCAGAAACTGAAGGCATCCTAGAAGCCCCTCAACCAAAGAACAGATTAAAAAGTGTGGTACATTTACACAATGGAGTATTACTCAGCTGTTAAACAAACTTTTTCTTAATCATTAACCTAAGTCACAGTCTATGGCTCCTTAATATTAAACCATGTGTTCTGGCTGTGTAACTCCTGGCTTTATTTTTATCCTGCAGCCTCTGCTTTATCAGAGGCAGTGGCAACACTTTATCTTATTTTATCTATATTATGTTTTCACCAAAATATTTGCTAACATAATGCCTTACTATATTTATGAAAGACCCTCAACAATCAAAATTCTATTTAAACTAACATTATTGTTGTATACAATCATTACTTTAGTTGAACAGAACAGTCTAGCAGGAACTCATTTTCATCATAATCCACAGGTAAAAATATCCAGTATAATGGGATATTTCCATGAGATAAACACACAATATCACAGGCAATAGGGGATCTCCCCACACCCATTCACACCATGTCAGATACCAGAGAAAGGTGGCAGCAACCAACGTGCAGACACAACAGTAGCAAGAGATATTCTTGTGCTGAGGCTCTCAGGGCTGTGCCTATCTGAGATTCACCCATCAGAGTTTTGTTCCCTGATGCGCCAATCCCCTGAAGTCAATTGCTATCTGCTGCTCCTCTGACTTGGCCACTGGCAATCCACCAAGACTGAGGGGAAGGCATCCACATTCCATAGGGCTCTATCTATCCAACTCAGCCTGAAAGAAACATATACATACCCTTAAATATCAATCGTCTGTCTGACAGGTGCACAATAAAACTGAGGAAACCTAAGAGGAAAATGGGCACGAATCTACTTTTTTAAATCTTTTCATGTGATATATTAAAATAGAAACAAGCCAGATTTACATTCTCTGTATTTTTTCAGTCACACCTGAATCCTTTTTTTCAGATTTTTGCTACATCTGCTCTGTAATCGTATGTCCGGCTGTACTAGTCAGAGTAATGTCAAAGTCCCCACTGAGGGGAGCATCCTTCTGTACGCTGTGAATATGTGTTTCTCTTACTGGTCAATGAATGAAGCTGTTTCAGCCAATGCACAGACAGTAGTAGCCAGGCAGGAAGTATAGGCAGGGCCACCAGACTAGGAGCAGCCTGGGAAGAGGAATGCAGAGAGTGGGTCCCAAAGACACCACATAGCTACCCAGAAGTTAGGACACCAGAACATTCTTGGGGAAGCAAAGACCATGTGGGGATGCATAGATTGATAGATATTGGTTAATTACTAAGAGAGAGCTAGTCAAAGAGAAACTTGAGCAATTGGTCAAACAGTTTACGATTAATATAAGCCTCTGTGTTGAAGGACTGTGGGACAAGAATGGACAGAAACATCTGTCCACAACACATAGCTATTTTCTGTGTCCAGTGAGTCCCTGAGGTCCACTTTTTTGCACACATGAGGCATCTGCTGTTTTGTTTGTTAGTTTGTTTGAGCAACTCCAATGTTTTCTCTAAATCTGTAAAAACCCTAGGCTGAGACACTGATGGTAGGGCTGTATGAGAAGTTTCTCTAACATCTCTGTTTTCTTCTGATTATTTCATCCACACTGAAGACACTCCTGTCTGTCATAGGCTGAGACACTGATGGACTAGTGAGTGACAAGTGCTTCTGACACCACTGTTTCCTGCTGGTTATTTCATCCTCTCTGTCGATGCTCCCGACTGTCATAAGCTCTGTTTCAGGCAAGCCAGATACACATTGCTTGACACTTCATATGTGCTATAAGCAGCATCTTCACAGTTAATAGGGTAGCATGTGTTCTCCACATTAATGTGTAATCTGGGGTAAGACTGTGGCATACACTAACTGTCCCCAGTGGGTTCTTCTCCCACAATTCTCTTATGTCTCATGACTGCCAATTATGCAAGACACGACATCTGTGAGTCTTAGGATTCTTAGAAATGCCATTGCCTTTACCACTCAACTTGGGTGTGGGTCTGGCTCGTCTCCAGTGTCATGTTATCCTGCCTGCAGTGCCTGACTCACTAGTCAAGCTAGCTTATGACTCTATTCTATTGGGCAGGCTGAGGCTTCAGGGAGGGCTAGCCATTGTTCCAGGAAGGAAAGGGTGGAGCCAGAGGCTGCTCTGCTAATGCCCCACTAGAGTCCTCTATTAATAGCTCTTAAGAAGCCCTGGGCAGCACAGTCCTGGTTTCTGCCTTTGGAGAGAAGCTGCTGTACTCCAGGAGAGCAGGGACAAGCAAGGTACACAGACCCTGAATCCTCCTGGCTCATGCTCCATAAGCATCCGAATAGCTTTGCTCTGGTTACCTGGGACTTCTCTTCTTTCTCTAGGTTTTGTTGTTCTTTGTTTTCTTGTTTGTTTGTTTGTTTCTTTGGTTTCATCGTCGTAGTTGTTGTTTTAAGGTAATAATAGAATTGCATCATTGTTTCTCCCTCCCCCCCCCCTTTTCCTGCTTCATACTCTCAGAGATGTCCTTTCTGATTCTTTACAATTTCTGGCATCAGTTAAAAAATTGTTCATTATGTGTCTTGCTTTGAAGTGAGGGTTTGTTTGTAGGAAGGAAACTCATTTTGAATATAGCTGAGCTAGACGGTGCTGCTGGTTCTTTCTCAAAGAAACACATTAGGTTCTTAGAGAATCAGTTGGTGCTTCGGGAAGCAGTGCCAAAGCTTCACCCACAGCCTGTGACACAGAAGATCTACATAACACAAGTTGACACAGGCTTCATAAACAGTCTGACATTAGACTGTAGTCACTGCAGGCTTAACCTTACATGCTGCCTGTTTTTCTGTCTGTGTGTTATCTGCCATGCAGAGGTTCACATAATTGAGGAGGATATGTGATGCCCATTCCTGGTGGTAATGTGTTGGCAACTAACCACATTGCCAGCTTAAAAAGGCTGAAGTGTCAGATTAAATAAATATTATATTTTGTATGTGTATGTATTTGTGTGCACATAAGTGTGTCTGTATGCATACATGCATGTGTAACATGCATAAAAATCTTTCAAAAAGAAGAAAAAAGTTCTGACCTCTTTTTGTTAGTTGTTACAACACACATATAGCCATGTACATGTATAGTCCTAAATATTGCCTAGTATGTATGCATAATATGACTGGTGTGTATGTTCTAAGGGGCAACCACTGGTATTGGACAATTCCTTGTTCCCTAGGTGTTTGATACAGTCTTACTCCTTGAGAATGGCCTCAGTTGCTCCATCACGGGATCCCAGGTTGGATGCTGAATGGGAGGAATGGAAGAAGGAATTTGGAAAAACCTACAGCCCGGTTGGTAACATGAGCACTGTTCAGAGGGTATTCAGGAAGGATGGCCCTTGCTGTTGGAAGTATCTAGGCATAAATGTGGTCACAGAGGCCACCCATCAGCAAGGACTTGCTTAGACATGCACCATAACCTCAAAGTAACAAGCCTTGCTGATCCTCTGGGCGTGGAGAATGCCTGGCTATCATGACCTGGGATCCCTCTCCATGCCTGTTCTTTACATGTTACTACTCTACATTTGGTCACCTTATGTGTGGAGTTAATATGAAAAAAATACTATGTGTTGTATTCATGTCCAGGATGAAGAAGGTCACAGAAGAGCACTGTGGGAGAAAAGTAAGGAACTAGTTGAGAAGCACAATGTGGAATATGAGCAGGGCAGGAGCAGCTATTCTCTGGGCCTGAATGAATTTAGTGATCTTGTGAGTGAGATATGAATTTATAATTCTGAGTTACTTCACTTAAGATCTTCACAGTCTCCTGGTTTTTATTATTTTCTTTTCTTTTCTATGAAGACAGATGAAGAACATAGGAAATATTGTCTTGGAAAGATGAAGTACACAGAGGAGTCACCTACATCTGAGAATGTAGAGGAGAAAGCTAAGTGACTACAGTGATGGATTAGGTATGACAATATCTCATCCCTATATTTTCCTGCCCATGGGAAGCCAAGAAGGAACTCGTGTACTCACTGACATCATCTGGAATACTGGCAGTTCACTGCTTGATTAAGGGTTCTGCTCTATGAATGAAGTGTGGAGAGAGTTTATATTGGGTTGTGGATGACAAATTTTTCTCCTTGACTGGGGTACTGTAGTTGGGCATTAACATGGTGACCATGAAGGAAAAAGGCCTCAGAGAAGGTACTGTGACAAAGTCACTGTGCTGCAGTCTTTCTAATCAATGTGGCATGTGCTTTTCTTGCAGCCAGAATAACAGGAGGTGCATGATTAGGAACAGTAAGACAGCCTAGGAGTAAAGCAATCATTCTTTCTTTGTCTCAGCAGTTTCTGCCCAAGATGTGCGCTGCATGCTGCTGGGGAGAATGGACTGCAGGAAAGAAGGACCAGGAGGGGTCCTCGCCATCGCATTTGGAGTAAAGTGGTGAATTCGTTTAATGTCATCACTGTGGTGTGGACTACCAGTCATAATCTCACTAATAAAACACTACAATTTTTTACTGCAGTGTCTTAAAATTAAATCTTTCTTTCTTTCTGTTTTTGTTAAAGTAAGATTTAATGTCATTAAAACCTCCTATTTGAGGGTATACCTGGCTGTAGGATGGCGTTCTAGGAGAAGGAGTGTCTGATTATCTTATTATAGAGTCAGGTTCCCAACCCTGGTTCAGCTGTTTCCAGGCATTCAGGTGCCCATTTCCTGTAATGATCTGAAAGTTGACAAGGAATTTTCTGGGATTCCAACTTCTTAAAATACATGAGGTGAGCAAGTATAATTGGTTACTGGAAAGCATTCAGTGCAGAGATGGCACCTTCTGTCCACTGCCCTGACCTGTGCCATGAATCTCATTCTATATGAACATATCAGTGACCTGTACGAGCTGTGCTGTGACCACTTAGAGGCCATCTAAGGGATGAGGTTTAGGGTCACAGAAGTGTAGACAATTCTCAGGTGACACCATCAGAACCCAAAGGAGCCCACTCATGCAAAAACATACATGGCTGTCTCTAGCTTCAATTGCATTCAGTTTAACCTCGGAAATCATCATAGTTTCAGGAGGGTTCAAATTTCAAAAATCATTTTTCCACTAACCTAAGTAAGTCCAATAACTGTGACTATTTGTGAAATTAAAACAAAAACAGAACATTAGAGACTAAAAACAGACAAATGAACAGAGTTTAAATTTTGTATCCAAAATGGAACTATGGGGACATAGCAAGGAGTAACAAGGTCAAAACAACACAATAGCAGCATATCCTAAAAATTTCATGACTGACTCAGAGAACTGATTGTTTCACCTATGATACCTGTAGGACTGGTAGATACTCTGGCTGGCTCTTGCCATATGTTTAGCTTTAGCTTTCTGTGGTGGGTATGTCATGACCCTGGTCTCACCACCTCCTATGAACTCCACTGCAAGTTAGACTTCACCTTCACAGTGTATGAGAGGCCTCTCAGAGCCTGGTTGCAGAAGCTCTGACCTGTGCCTCAACCCAGTGTCTCTCAGAATCCATTACTCTCCAAATTTTGGGATTTTCATGCTATAGACAAAGTTGTTCCCAATTACACCACCTGGTTTCAAGGCACCTTTGGGTAAAGCTTGGCATTTTGGGATTTAAATGCATTGCCTTCTGTTCAGGGATCCTATGGACTTATTTCCCTAGAGAGCAGTTTTCCAGACCTCTCTAAATGTTCCACAACTAACCCTTGCTGACTCTCCCATTGTTAGGGGAATGTATTTGAGTCTGTAGGGGAGACACTCTTATTTCCAGGGTCTTAAGTCTCAACAATGAACATTACAAACACACACGGATAGTTACAAGAAGGCAAAGCATTTACTAAATGAGAAATAGCCAAGTGTTTGTAGGGCATTGCAGGGCAGGCTAGGTGTCCAGTCATGTCTCTCCTGCTACCTTACCTCTGTTAATGTCTGGAATTCCCACCCCACCCTGCACCTGTTCAGTATCTTCCTGCCTCATCACCATCTAAACAAAAACAT
Source organism: Cricetulus griseus (assembly GCF_003668045.3). NCBI lineage: Eukaryota > Metazoa > Chordata > Mammalia > Rodentia > Cricetidae > Cricetulus > Cricetulus griseus. The sequence goes on along the minus strand of NC_048596.1, from coordinate 280,149,519 downwards.
GTGAGGCTGTGGGATATAGTTCACATTCAAACAGCCCCAGTAAGCAACAGCAACACAACTTTTACAGTTCCTCTCTGTGATTGAAGGTTATCAACCGGGATTGCCCTCCTATACATAGAACAGATGTTCCTTATGTGTTATATATGAATACTATATAACTAGAGTAAATGAACAGCTGTTATGCTGACTTCCCAAAACTGTACATGAGGCATTCCACCCTGCTTTCCTCATGGTACCAGTAAATGCCAGAAAACCAAGACACAAATGTATCCTCCAAAATGGAAATCAGCCCCTACATCTTGGCACATGATATTTTGCACACTAGGCTGGGTTCCAGCTACTGCCCAGCCCTCTGTCCTATGGAAGGGTATTTAATAACCTATCCTTACTTTTCTGGCCTAAGCATGAATTATTCACCATCAACAAATCCTGTTCTTGGTCTCCTAAACTTATGATGCCTTTCTTCTGTTTCAGTGTCCTGCTTCTCATTTAATGACCCACCTATGCCACCTGACACACACACACCTAAATCCAGTCTCACACATCAGAATACCCATGATGTTTGTCTTTAATGCCCTGGTTTCATTTCTAAACATAATAAACTCCAGTTCCATGTTTTTCCTACAAATGTCATTACGGCATTTTCTTTATGTTTGAAAGAAAGTATATTGAATAAACATATAGGGTTTTCTTTATCCATTCATCATCTGGTGGATGACAGTCTGGTCAAGTGTCTTAGCTGTTGTCTATGGTGAAGCAGTGAACACAGGTATATGGATGACTCAGGTGTGCTGACTTAGCATCTCATGTCATATTCAGCAATGGTATAATTGTATTTCAGTTATAATTTTGTTTCTTGATAAACCTGCTCATAGAATTTCCAGTGTCTGCAGTGGTCCACATCCCCATTGGCAGTAGACTGTGTCTCTTTCCTCAGAATAGCACTTGCATGAGCTTTCATTTGGTGATACTCTGACTTTGGTCCAGAGACTCTGAGAGCAGCTTGAATTTGTACTTCCCTTGTTGATAAGCATATTGAACTTTAATTTATTTTTAACTTGGACACATGTAAGTGGAGTTTTTTATCATTTTTTATTTGAATTAAAAACAAGATTGATTCATGTAAATGGAGTTTTTAAATGGTCTATGTAATAAAATCCAGAGTCAGATACAGAGGAAAATGCTGAGAGACCAGAGAGAAGAAGGAGCTAGCCACCACCATACCTTTCCCCTTTATTGTCTCAGCAGACAAGACATGAACTTCTTGTTTCTCCCTGCTAATATCCTGTTTCAGCCCAGCTATCTCACTTCCTGTCTGTCTCTACACACTCCAGACCTCTACAGTTAGCTAGTGGTCAGCTCCATTCTCTGATCATCAGACACGCTTTGTTTGTAGAAACAAGATGTCACTACAGACAAACCTTCCAAGGTAACTAGTCAGTTCATTGGCTATTTTAAGCTATATTTATTTTTCAGTTTTTGAGATTGTAATATAATTATATCATTTCCTCTCCCATTTCTTTCCTCCAAGTATTCCCATATATCCACTCCTTCCTCTATTTGTAACTCATGGCCCATTTTTGTATTGTTTGTAATTACATTTAAGTGTGTGGGTCTCTCCCTCTCTCTCTCTCTCTCTCTCTCTCTCTCTCTCTCTCTCTCTCTGTGTGTGTGTGTGTGTGTGTGTGTGTGTGAGAGAGAGAGAGAGAGAGAGAGAGAGAGAGAGAGTAGTTCTTTTCATACACGAGGTTCATTTGCTTGGCAGAGTTATATCAGGATATCTTGTATTATTTTTGCCTATTTTAAATGCTGTTGTTTCCCTAATTTCTTTCAACCCTTTTATTGTTTGAATATAGATAGGAGGGCTATTCAATATTTTTATTGAGTTAATCTTGTATCCAGACACTTTACTCAAGGTATTATCAGCTGTAGGAGTTCCTTGGTAGAATTAGTTGGGCCACTTATGTATGCTATCATATCAAGGGATATGTTACATTATACCAACGATATGACAAGCAGGATATATATCGTATATGATATGTATCATTCTTATACTATAATTATATGCATGATACTATTTTGTATCAACTAATGTGATGATGGATTGACTTCTTCCTTTCCTATGTACATATCCTTGATTTTCTTTAGTTGTTATACTGCTCTAGCTAGAATTTGAAGTACTATATCTATTAAACATGGAGAGATTGGACAGCCCTCACTTGCTCCTGATTTTATTGGATTTCTTTTTAGTTTCTCTCAATTTAATATGGCGTTGGCTATAGGCTTGCTGACTATCACTTTATGATGTTTAGGTATGACCCTTGTATCCCTGATCTCTCTAAGACTTGCATGATGAATATTGAGAATTTCTGAGTTACAGCCTCAGTGTTCTCTAAGGTTTCAGACCAGAAACTTATAACAAGCAGGTAAGGCTAACTAATAGGATCTGAGTTTGAACTAATCAGTTCATACATGTGTCATTCTTCTCATGGCTCTTTATTAACAAAAAGTTCTCCCCAAGAGTTCTCAAAAGTTTTCTCTCATTCCACAAGGCTTCCAGTTTATATACTCACACAGACACAGAACTAGCAATTATCTGGCAATTGCAAGGACACTGGGTATGCATATCTCAGGGTCAAGAAAATCAGTAAGATCTGACAAAGCAGGCACCTAAAGTCTCAGAGGGGACATCTGGGCATAGCTTAAGAGGTAGGGAAGAGTTAATGAAGTATGAGACCATGATTTCTAAGAAGAGAGAAAGGGTGTTAGTCGGTACCACTACAGTGGTGTAGTCAGTTGAGCTAAAAGATTGTAATGGATAGCTGTAGAAAAAAAAAAGGAAGAAACACTGTAGCTTTATGCTTTCTATACACTGGCTTTTGCTTTTGCTTTTGAGGACATTGGAAACACAGAATCATGGTACCCATCACAACTTGCATAGGTTGCAGAAGGAAAATGGGTGGCATTTGATCCTCATTAGCATTTTCACCAATGTTAGCTGAATAAAGGGGATTTCTCAGTTCTACATCAAAGGGAAATGCTAAGGCTCTGTAGTTGAGATCTGGAGGCTGCTGCTTCCAGGCTCAGGGAAAACAATTGGGTGCTCTTACTTTCTTACCACAGATGCCCTATTGAGAAGGAATTTCCTTTCTCTGAGGCCTTTTTGAGAATAAAAAGCACCCAGTACATGGACACAGTAGATGGAACATTTTCATGAGGTAAACGCACACATGCAGTGGGAATCACCCAATGTAGTGAGATATCCACATTTCCACCCCACCCGCACCTGTTGCACTGACCACACCTATTTTGGCATGGTCACAGATGAGGACATGATGGGGGAAGGCTAGGTATGGCTTCCAGGACCACAGCTTTCTCTCTTCTTTCCAGTAAGTACGAGGACAGCAGCCTGGCTGTGGATCCTAGGAGTCAATGAAAGTACAAGAAGCCTACAGAACACCAAACAGACTTGAACACAAAAAAAAGTCCCATCATCACATAATAATTAAAACACCAAACATACAGAATAAAGAAAAAATATTAAGAGCAGCAAGGGAAAAAGGCCAAGTAACATATAAAGGCAAACCTATCAGAATTACACCAGAATTCTCCATGGAAACTCTGAAAGCTAGAAGGACTTGGATAGATATTCTACCAACTCTGAGAGAACATGGCTGCCAGCCCAGACTACTATACTCAGCAAAGCTTTCAATCACTATAAATGGAGAAAACAAGATATTCCACGACAAAACCAGATTTAAACAATATGTATTAATCCAGCCCTACAAGAAAGTACTGGAAGGAAAACTCCAACCTAAGGAAATTAACTACACTTGCATAAACATAGGCAATAGATAATCCCACTCTACAAAAACACAAAATAAAAGGCAGGGTAAATCCACAAACAATACCAGTACCAACAACAAACCGAAAGCAAACAAGAATAAACACTCAATGAACCTTAATTTCCCTCAATATTAATGATCTTAACTTGCCTATAAAAAGACACAGGCTAACAGATTGGATACAAAGACAGAATCCATCCTTCTGCTGCATACAAGAAACACACCTTGAATTCAAAGACAGACATTACCTCAGCGTAAAGGGTTGGGATAAGATACTCCATTCAAATGGACCCAAGAAATGAGCTGGGGTAGCTATCCTACTATCTAACAAGTTAGACTTCAAACTAAAATCAATCAAAAGAGATGAAGAAGGTCATTTCATATTCATCACAGGAAAAATCCATCAGGAAGAAGTCTCAGTTCTAAACATCTATGCCCCAAATACAAAGGCACCAACATTCATAAAAGAAACATTATTAAAACTAAAATCACAAATAAGGCCTCACACAGTTATAGTGGGAGACTTCAACACCCCACTCTCACCACTGGAGAGGACACCAGACAGAAACTCAACAAAGAGACAAAGGAACTAACAGAAGTTATGACCCAATTGGAATTAACAGATATTTATAGAACTTTCTATCCAAATACAAAAGAATATACCTTCTTTTGAGCATCACATGGAACCTTCTCAAAAATCGACCACATTCTCAGCAACATAGCAAACCTCAACAGGTACAAAAAATTGGAATAATCCCCTGTGTCTTATCAGACCACCATGCTTTAAAGTTAGAAATCAAAAACAAATCAAAGTGCAAAAAATCTACCAACTCATGGAAATTGAACAACACGCAATTGCAACATTCCTGGGTCAAGGAAGAAATAAAGAAAGAAATTGAAGATTTCCTAGAATTCAATGAAAATGTTGACACAACATACCCAAACTTATGGGACATTTTGAAAGCAGTACTAAGAGAAAAGTTCATAGCTCTAAGTGCTCACATGAAGAAACTAGAGAATAGTCACACCAGAGGTTTGACATCACAGCTGAAAGCTCTAGAAAAAATGGAAGCAAATTCACCCTGGGAGCAGATGCCAGGAAATAATCAAACTGAGGGCAGAAATCAATAAAGTTGAAACAAAGAAAACAATTCAAAGAATAAATATAACAAAGATTTGGTTCTTCTAGAAAATCAACAAGATAGACAAACCATTATCCAAACTAACCAAAAGGCAGAGAGAGATCACACAAATTAACAAAATCAGAAATGAAAAGGGGGACATAACAACGGACACTGAGGAAATCCAGAGAATCTTTAGGTCATACTTTGAAAACCTGTGCTCCACAAAATTTGAAAATTTAAAAGAAATGGACAATTTTCTGGACAGTTATCACTTACCAAAATTGAATCAAGAACAGATAAGCAACTTAAACAGACCTATAACCTCTAAGGAAATAGAAGCAGTCATCAAAAATCTCCCAAGTAAAAAAAGGCCCGGGCCAGATGGATTCACTGCAGAATTCTACCAGAAGTTCAAAGAAGTGCTAATACCAATACTCCTCAATTGTTCCACAAAATAGAAGCAGAAGGGACATTGCCAAACTCTTTTTATGAGGCTACAATAACCTTAATACCCAAGCCTCACAAAGATACAAATAAGAAAGAAAACTACAGACTAATATCCCTCATGAATATTGATGCAAAAATTCTCAATAAGATCCTGGCAAATCGAATACAAGATCATATCAGAGAAATCATCCAAAATGATCAAGTAGGCTTCATTCCAGGGATGCAAGGATGGTTCAACATACAAAAATCCATCAGTGTAACCCAGCATATAAACAGACTGAGGAAAAAAAAAACACATGATCATCTCACTAGATGCTCAAAAAGCCTTTGACAAAATCTAACGGCCCTTTCATGATAAAGGTCTTGTAGAAATCAGAAATAACAGGAACATACCTCAACATAATAAAAGCAATATAGAGCAAGCCAACAGCCAACATCAAATTAAATGGAGAGAAACTCGATCCAATTCCTCTAAAATCGGGGACAAGACAAGGCTGTCCACTCTCTCCATACCTCTTCAATATTGTCCTTGAAGTCCTAGATAGAGCAATAAGACAACAAAAGGAGATCAAGGGAATACAAATAGGAAAGGAAGAAGTCAAACTCTCACTATTCGCAGAGGATATGATAGTCTACATTAGTGATCGGAAAAACTCTACCAGGGAACTCCTACAGCTGATAAACACCTTCAGCAAAGTGGCAGGATACAAGATTAACTTAAAAAAAATCCATAGTCCTACTATATACCGATGACACATTGATGGAGAAAGAAATCAGAGAAACATCACCCTTTACAAGTGCCACAAACAACATAAAATACATTGGGGTAACACTAACCAAAAATGTGAAAGACCGGTACCATAAGAATTTTGAATCTCCAAAGAAAGAAATTAAAGAAGATACCAGAAAATGGAAAGATCTCCCATGCTCTTGGATAGGTAGGATCAATATAGTAAAAATGACAATCTTACCAAAAGCAATCTACAGATTCAATGCAATCCCCATCAAAATCCCAACACAGTTCTTCACAGACCTTGAAAGAACAATTCTCAACTTTATGTGGAGAAACAAAACACCCAGGATAGCCAAAACATCCCTGTACAATAAAGGAACTTCTGGGGGCATCACCATCCCTGACTTCAAGCTCTATTACAGAACTATAGTCCTGAAAACAGCTTGGTATTGGCACAAAAATAGACAGGTAGACCAATGGAATAGAATTGAAAACCCTGATATTAACCCACACACCTATGGACACCTGATTTTTGATGAACAATCCAAATTTATACAATGGAACAAAGAGAACATCTTCAACAAATGGTGCTGGCATAACTGGTTGCAGACATGTAGAAGACTGCAGTTAGACCCAAGCCTATCTCCTTGCAGAAAACTTAAGTCACAATGGATCAAAGACCTAACATAAATGCAGCTACACTGAACGTATTAGAAGACAAAGTGGGAAATACCCTTGAATTAACTGGTACAGGAGACTGCTTCTGAACATTACACCAGTAGCACAGATACTGAGGTCAAAAATTGATAAACGGGACCTCCTGAAACTGAGAAGCTTCTGTAAAGCAAAGGAGACAGTCAGCAAGACAAAACAGCAGCCCACAGAATGGGAAAAGATATTCACCAACCCCACATCTGACAGAGGGCTGATCTCCAAAATATACAAAGAACTCAAGAAGCTAGTCTCCAAAACACCAAAGAATCCAATTAAAAAGTGGGGTACAGAACTAAATAGACAATTCTCAATGGAGGAATCTAAAATGGCTGAAAGACACATAAGAAAGTGTTCAACATCCTTAGTCATCAGGGAAATGCAAATCAAAACAACTCTGAGGTACCATCTTACTCCTGTCAGAATGGCCAAAATCAAAAACACCAATGACAGTTTATGCTGGAGAGGATTTGGAGAAAGGGGAACACTCCTCCACTGCTGGTGGGAGTGCCAACTTGTACAACCACTTTGGAAATCAGTATGGTAACTCCTCAAGAAAATGGCAATCAGTCTACCACAAGATCCAGCAATTCCACTCTTAGGCATATACCCAACAGAAGCACATTCATACAAGAAGGACATCTGTTCAACGATGTTCATATCAGCACTATTTGTAATAGCCAGAAACTGGAAGCAGCCTAGATGCCCCTCAACCAAAGAATGGATAGAGAAAATGTGGTATATTTACACAATGGAGTACTACTCAGCAGAAAAAACAATGTAATCTTGAAATTTGCAGGAAAATGGATGGAAGTAAAAGAAACCATTCTGAGAGAGGTAACCCAATTGCAAAAAGACAAACATGGTATGTACTCACTCATATGCTGGGATTTTAGACATCGAGCAAAGGATTACCAGCCTACAATCCATACTGCCAAAGAAGCTAAAATACAAGGAGGTCACTAAGAGAGACATACATGGTCCCCTGGAGAAAGGGATAGGGTCAAGATCTCCTGAGCAAATTGGGAGCATGGGAAGAGGGGGGGAGGGAGCTAGGAAAATGAGAAGGGGAGAAGAAGAGGGATGCTGAGGACATGAGGGAGCAGAAAGTTTGAGTCAGAGGAAGAATACATAATAACAAGAATGAGATATCATAATAGAGGGAGACATTTTTGGTTTACAGAGAAATCAGGCACTAGGGAAATGTCTGGAGATCTACAAAGATGACACCAGCTAACTATCTCAGCAACGGAGGAGAGGCTACCTTAAATGCCCTCCCCTGATTATGAGATTGATAACTGACTTATAAGCCATCCTATAGCCTTCATACAGTAGCTGGTGGAAGTAGAAGCAGACACCCATAACTAATCACCGAACTGAACTGAAACCCAGATGCAGAGAAGGACCAGTGAAGAGCACAGAGGTCCAGACCAGGCTGGTGAAACCCACAGAAATAGCTGACCTGAACATCCGGGAACTCTTGCTCCCCAGTCTGATAGCTGGAATACCAGCAGGGGACTGATCCAGACCCCAGGAACATGGGTTTTTTTGAGGGAAAACTCAGAAATCTATGGGACCTCCTGTAGAAGCCTAGTATTTATCCCTAGCATAGGTGTGGACTTTGGGAGCCCATTCCACATAGAGGACTACTCCCTGAGCCAAGACACACTGGGGTGGGCCTTGGCCCTATCCCAAAAGATGTAATAGACACTGGTGACACCCTGTGGAAGGCCTCACCATCCAGGGGGAGCAGAAAAGATATGTGACAGATAAGGTTTTAGTTGGGGGGGTGGGGGAGGACGGGTGGGAGAAGGGAACTGGGATTGACATGTAAAACAATCCTATTTCTAATTCAAATAAAAAAAAAGTTGAAAAAAGAAAACACTGCATAACTCTTAAAGTGACCTTATCATCAAGGAGAGCAATCAGTATTTAATTGGCTCAAAGATTTCCTCATTCATAAATAACAGAGACTATGAAGAATAAATACTAACAAATAAAAAAAGTTTTGTTGATTTTTCTCAATGAGCCAACTCTTTGTTTCATTGATTCTTTGTATTGTTCTCTTTGTTCCTATTTTATTGATTTCAGCCCTCAGTTGAATATTTTCTACTGCATATTCCTCTTGGGGACATCTGCTTCTTTTTGTCTAGAGCTTTCGGGTATACTGTTAAGTCCCTGTCATGAAATCTCTACAATTTCATTATGAAGACATTAGGTATGATTAACTTTACTCTTAGCACTGCTTTCATTGTGTGCCATAAGTTTGGGTAAGTGGTGTGAGAATTTCATTGAATTCTAGTCATAGAATAGCAAGAGGAGAATTGGACAGAGGAGAAATGAAGTAGGCAGAGCTGTAAGTAGTACAGACTATATAGAGGTAAATAGAAACTGTAAACAAAGAATCTACACAGCAATGTGGAAGCAGAGAGATTTTCAGAGAGTATTAATTAAGATGAAGCAAAGGAGCAGTTACCATCAGAAAGTGTCTGTGTTTCATTATTTACCTGTCAGATAGATAGACACTTATTCTAATTACTCCCAGATAAAAACTTTCCTAAACCCACTCTCCTGAGGTCTTCTTTTCAACAGCTCTGGAGCAGATCAATTGAGCTGACCTCCCCTGGTCCACAATAGAAGTCTTTGAAAACACACAAAAAAACAAACAAAAGTAGTGTATTGAAATGATGACAACAGTGTAAGACATGAAAGTAGAAATAGAATCATTAATGAAACCCAAAATGTGATACAACATGAAATGAAAAATTTAGGAAGTCAAACAAAACCCTCAAAGTATAAGTCCATACAACAGAGTGTAAGATATGGAAGGGAGAATCTCAGACAGTGAAGACAAGGAAGAAGAAATGTACACTCCAATCAAAGAAAACATTAAATATAAAAACATTCAGACAAAAAATATCCATACAATGTGGGAAACTATAAAAAGCAAATTTATAAGTTATAGGAACAGAGGAAGGAGGAGAAACCCAAATCAAAAGCACAAAAAAATGTTTTCAATAAAAGCAAAGAAGTAAATTTTCATAACCTAAAGAAGGAGGTTCCTATAAAGGCACAAGAAAGTGATAGAACAACAAAAAAGACAGGTCCAGAAAGTAAATCCTCCAAGACACATAATTATCAAAATAGTAAACATACAGAGCAAAGGAAGATATTAAAAGATGCCAGGGAAAAGTACCAAGTAACTTGTGAAGGTGGATCACTGGATTAACATTGAACGTCTCAATGAAGACTCATAGGCACCAAAGTGCCTGGGAAAATGTTCAGACTCTAGGAGACCTCAGGTTACGAGAGAGATAGCTAGTAGGAAGCCTGAACTATTGGCTAAATAATTGTAACTGATAATATGGCACCGAGTGGTTATTCATTAAGCAGCTGTGGGACTGAGTGGGTGGTGAGAAAACCGGGCCTGTGGGACTGAGATAGATGGGAGCCTGTGGATTCCTTCCAGGCTATGGTTTAATCAAGCAAGACCCCCTAAAGCAATGGCCCAGGAGATTCAATATCCAGAACAGCTGAGACAATGCAGCCTCACAGACCACAATAGCCAAGATTTGGTCGTGTTTCTTGGTTTTCTGGGTATCCACACAGGATTGAAAGGATCCCAAATAGTAGGAGACAGTTTGAAGAGAACAACGCCCAAATTCCCACATATTGTTTATAAATACTTGTTTTCATTTAAACAGGATTGTTTATAAATGGTTGATGATCACAGTCATTGTTTTTCTAAAAAGAGAAACATAACAGAAATGGATACAGTGCACTGGCATGGATTTCTGTTTATTGACACAAGTTTAAGGTCAATTTTGTTTTGTCTGTATTTCTACACCTATCTAGGTATTGTGTGTATGCAGCTCATTTAAAAATGTAATGTACAGATTATAAATAGTCATCTTAATAGTCAAAACATCGTTATGTTAGTTTTTATAGATATTCAGTCATGTATTTCAAATGGATAGGTATTCTTCAAAACCGTCCAAAGACCTACAGAATAAGGCATTTAAAATGGTTTGTTAACTTAGGGCTTTTCATGACCATGAGACACATCTGCCCCGGCAGCAGCAATTGCATGAGAGAGGATGATGGGCGTTGAAGTACGTCATTGTGGAGTTTGTCTTCAATGTGGCAGGATCGAATAACTGTATGTGTGTAGACTGAACACACGGGACCCACAGGAAAGTGACTGCATGGTGACCTAAGGACCAGCATGGTCCTTCAAGGTTCCTGCTTCATTAAAAAATCTGCCAGACACTCTGGGCCAATAGGCTGAAGACTGATGTCCCAATATTGCAGAAGAATTTTGGGTGACTGTACAGGCAGAAACGTGTCAATGTCAATTCTAGAGTTTATATTATATCCTTCTGGGGTTTTTGATGGAGTTGAAGACAGATAGTCATATTTGTTTTCCTTAGTTATAATAAAAGATAAATTAGAGATAAAACTTTAGACACACAAAGAATAAGATACATGGTAGAGTATTAATTAAATTTTACCTACTATAAAGCTACTATATATTTCTCATGTTGGCTGATGAAAAATGCTGTTTCAGCCAATGGACAGGCAGCATTTAACTAGGTGGGAATTCCAAACACAAAGCCAAGGAGAAGGAAGAGAAAAGGGCAGATACCATGTAGAAGCCAAAGAGTTAAAAGACATGTGGTCATCACCATAAGCCAAATGGGTTAATTATTAAGAGACAGCTATTCAGTAAGCAGCCTGAGCCCTTGGCTAAGCAATTGTAGCTGACATTAAGTTTCAAAGTGGTCATTTCATTAAGTGGCTGAGGTACCCAGTGGGAGGAAAGAAAACTGGTCCAGGGGTCCAAGATAAATGGACAAAATCTCCTTCTACACACAGGTGTCAACACAGACAACTATAACCAAATAGACTTTAAATCATTACATGATGAAACCAAATTTAAGCACCCTCTACCTACAAATCTATCTCTACAGAAGGCTCTGGTAAAAGATGAATGTACGTAGTTTTAAATATTCACCAACTGCTAAAGTGATAGGACAGATCTGGTCATCTTTACCTTTTGCTCCTTAAGCCAAAACCCATGTTACATTTATGGTAAAATTTATGTAAGAAAGCAGCACTCCAGTCTTTTCTCAATATCATTTATGTTTTAAACACAAGTACAGAACACTAAGAAAAATGTCTACCATGATTACATTCCCAAACCTCAAGAGAGAAGAAAAAAGCCGTTCTTAGACCTTGCCCCTGTCTTTTATACCTCTCTAGTGTTGAGATTAAAGATGTGAGCTATAATTCTATTTTAAACTGACTCACTCTTATGTAGATCTGAGTAGCCTTGGACTCACAGAGATGCCTCTACTTGTTAATACTGAATCCTAGTATTAAAGGTGTGTACCACCACATCGTAGCTTCTGGCTTCTGTAAATAAGGTGGGAATCACCACTGTCTGATCTCTATATCTTGAGGCTGACTTTGCTTTTCTGAATCTTCAGTCCAGCCTGCACCACGCATCACACACTGGCAGCATACAGAGATTTCTTTCATTTTGTTTGTAATGCAGAAGTAAAGTTTGTTCTAATTATCTAGGTATTTTACTTTTCTGTACAGTCTGCCAGCCACCATTGCTCTCTGAAGAGCTAGCTTCCAGCAACACTTAGCTCTAATGGAATTCAGAGATGATGTGCTGTAACTTATTTATCTGAGGGAGTAGGGGAAAGACATCAACATGCTCTCCTCATGGTTTCCTTCTTTCTCTTCTTCATTCTGTTTTCTCTATACTTTCTCTTTATCTTTATCCAGAACTGTCAGTTCCGTCTCTCCTCATGTTTTCCTTTTAAGTCTTGTGATGTTTTCTTACTAAGTCTATTTTCCCTTACATCTTATATACCCCAGCAAAATATTTCAAGCAATATAAAAATTGCAACGTGGTTATCTTCTATTTATCAAGTGAGTGATTACAATTAATAAAAGTAAGAAACCACCATGTTTTCCAAATCCATTACATGATTAAACATTTTACATGTTGCAGGTGATCCCAAGAATCCACATACATTCATAGTCAAGTAACTTGTTATGGACTAACAGAGTGTTACCAAGATATTTTTCTCAGTCAGTTCTTTTACTGGCAGGCGTTGTTTTGCTGTTGCAAAGGAAGAACCAACCACTTTATTAATTATCTTGAAAGGCAATCTTACAAAGAATCAAAACATTAACTTTTATAAAAGAAAATCAATCAGGCAGCTCTACTTTAAATATTTAGTCTGTATACCCACCCACCAATAGTTTTATTCATATTAGGAGATTAAAGGCAGAAATGTGTATAAGGAACTAATAATCACCTTTGTTCACCACAGTATTCCCAAGGAAAATATATCAGCTAATAATAATTGTGCTGCTTTGTTTTTTGACACATAACCTCAAAGCTATAATCAAAATATCTTAATCTAACCTGAGGTCATTCTTAGGCTTTGTTTTAGCTATGATGCATTCTGAAATCTGTGAACACATCTCCCAGCATTAAGATTAAAAGAATTCCAGCCAACTGGGCTCCTGGGACTGTTGTTTTTGTTGTTGTTTTATATTTAAATAACATTTTATTTCATTTATTTTACTAACCAACCACAGTGTCCCCTCTTGGCTCTCCTCCAAGCCCCCCAGGGGCTTACCATCTAGTCACACCCCTTCCATTCCCCCTCTGTCTCCACTCAGAATGGGGCAGGCCTCCCTAGGGCTTGAACAAAGCATGGCACAGCTAAGCCTCAGGTACAGGTCCTGAGCTCATTGCTAGGAGTCCTACAAAGAGAACAAGACACACAACTGTCACACACGTGCAGAGGGTCTAGGTTAGTCCCAGGCAGGATGCCTAGCTCTTGGTTCAGAATCCATATGCTCTCACAAGCTCAGGTCAGCTGTCTCTGGTGATCCTCCATTAGGATGCCCCTGGTTTACACAATCCCTCCTCTCTTTCTTCATTCAGCAAGACTCCTGGAGGGTTGCCCAGTGGTTGGCTGTTTATCTCTGCATCTGCTTCCATCCATAACTGGATACATTATCTCCACTGACAATTAGAATAGTCAATAAACTGATTACGGTAGATGGCTAGTTCAGGTACCCTCTCTACTATTGCTAGGAGTCTTAGCTGGGGTTGTCCTTGTGGATTCCAGGGTGTTTATATGGTGGCAGGCTTATCACTAACCCCCAAATGGCCCCCTCATCAAGACATCTTTTTCATTGCTCTTCCCCCATGTAGTACAATAACCAACCTACCACACCCAACCAGTCCAACCTGTTCCTCAAGTTTCCATCCCTCCATTCCACCTCCCCCACCCCCAGGTTAACCATGAAATCTCCTCTCTGTCCCTTTCCAGTGCATCTTATTTCAGCACTCCTTGTCACCTAGCCTCTCTGGAGTTGTGGTTTGTAGGTCACTTACCCTATACTTTATTCCTAATATATTTATGAATGAATACATACCATGTTTGTCTTTCAGCTTCTGGATTACCTCAATCAAAATGATTTTTTTCTAGTTCCATCCATTTGCCTGCAAATTTCATGAGGTCATTGTAAATAAAGATTGTATTGGCATGAAAACAGACACATGGCTCATGGAATTGATTTGAAGACACAGACATAAATCCACACATTTATGAACATCTTGTTTTTGATGAAGAAGCCAAAATTATACATTGGAAAAAAAGAAAGTGTCTTTAACAAATGGTGCTGGCAAAACTGGATGTTGACATGCAGAAGAATGCAAATAGATCCACATCTATTGTCATCAAAGAACTCAGCATAAATCCAGTAACAATGAACCTGATAGAAGAGAAATTGGAAGTAGCTTTGAACTCATTGGCAGAGGAGACTACTTCCTCAATATAACACCAGTTGCAAATACACTTAGAGAAACAATTAATAAATGGGACCTTCTGAAACTGAAAAGCTTCTGTAAGGCAAAGGTCATGATCATTAAAACAAAACAGAAGCCTACAGAATGGAAAAAGATCTTCACCATTCCCACATCTCACAGAGGGCTGATCTGCAAAATATATAAAGAACTCACCAAATTATAATCAAAATACCAAATAATTCAAATTTTAAAATACAGGGTACTTTATAGGGAAATTCTTAATAGGGAATTCTCAACAGAAGAATCTCAAATCATTGAAAGCCTTGAAGGGAACAGCTCATCATTCTTAGTCATCAGAGAAATGCAAAACAAAATGACTCTGAGATACCATCTTATACCTTCCAGAACATCTAAGATAAAAATTGCTGATGTCAGCTTGTGCTGGACCAGATGTGTGGTAAGTAGAATACTCCTACCACTCCTGGTGGGAACGCCAACTGTAGAGCAACATTGGAAATCAGTTTGGTGGTTTCTCAGAAAATTGAGAATCAATCTATCTCAAGATGGCACTCTTGGCCATATATCCAAATGATGCTCAATTATAAAACAAGGGAACAACTATGTTCATAGCAGAATTATTCCAAATAACCAGAAACTGAAAACATCCTAGAAGCCCCTCCACCAATTAATGGATTAAGAAAGTGTGGTACATTTACACAATGGAGTATTTCTCAGCTATTAAACCAACTGTTTTTCTTAATCATTAACCTCAGTCACAGTCTCTATGGCTCCTCAATAGTAAACCATGTGTTCTAGCTGTGTAACACTTCCTGGCTTTACTTTTTATCCTCTGCAGCCTCTGCTTTATCAGAGGCAATGGCAACACTTTATCTTATTTTACGTATATTATGTTTTCCACCAAAGTGATTGCTAACATAATTCCTTACTATATTTATGAAAGACCTTCAACCAAAATCCTATTTAAACTAATACTATTATATAAAATCACTGCTTCAATTGAACAGTACAGCTCAGGAGGAAATCATCTTCTTCATAATCCACAGGTAAAAATGTCCAGTATAATGGGATATTTCCATGAGATAAACACACTATATCACAGGCAATGGGAGATCTCCCCACACCCATGCACACCATGCCAGATACCAGAGAAAGGTGGCAGCAACCAACATGCAAAGACACAACAGTAGCAAGAGATATTCTTGTGCTGAGGCTCTCAGGGCTGTGCCCATCTGAGATTCACCCATCAGAGTTTTGTCCCTGGTAGGCTGATCCCCTGAAGTCAATTGCCATCTTCTGGGCCTCTGACATGGCCACTGCCAATCCACCATGACTGAGGGGAAGGCATCACATTAGATAGGGCTCTATCTATGCAATCTGCCTGTAACACACACACACACACACACACACACACACACACACACACACACACACACACATCCTTAATAACAATTATCTGTCTGACAAGTGCACAATAAAACTTTGGAAAACTCAAAATTAAATAGTTATGAATCTACTTCTTTTAAACTTTTCATGTGATATATTAAAATATAAACAAGCCAGATTTCTTCATCTGAAGTAATTTGCATTCTCTGTATTTTTCAGTCACACCTGAATCCTTTTTTTTTTTTTTTTTTTTTTTTGATTTTTGCTACATCTGCTCTGTAATCATATGCCCAGTCAGAGTAATGGTGAAGGCCAACTGATGGGCCATATCCTTTAGCATGCTGTGAATACACATTCTCTTACTGGTTGATGAATAAAGTTATTTCAGCCAATGCACAGACAGGATGTAGCCAGGCAGGAAGTAAAGGCAGGCCTACCAGACTAGGAGAGGTCTAGGAAGGGAAACACAGAAAGTGGATCTCAAAAGAAGGGAGATATAATGCCAGGACATTCTCTAGTAAGCAAAGACCATGTGGAGATACAAGGATTAATAGAATAGATTGATAGAAATGGATTAATAATTAAGAGAGAGCTAACCAGTAACAAACCTGAGCAATTGGCCAAACGATTTATGATTAATATAAGCCTCTGGGTTGAAGGATAGTGGGACATGGCTGGACAGAAACATCCATCAACACCACACAGCAAATTTCTGTGTGCAGTGAAACCCTGTAGTCCACATTTTTGCATACATGAGGTGTCTTGTTCTTTCTCTCTTTCTTCCTTCCTCTCTCTCTCTCTCTCTCTCTCTCTCTCTCTCTCTCTCTCTCTCTCTTCTCTCTCTCTCCTCCTCCTCCTCTCTCTCTCTTTATTTTGTTTGAGTAACTCCAATACTATTTCTAAAGCTGTAAAACTCTAGGCTGTGAAACTGATGGTCGGGTTGGATGACAAGTATCTCTAACATCTGTGTTTCTGATTATTTCATCCAGTCTGAAGACGTTCCTGAAGCATTGATGGTCTAGTCGGAGTGACACCACTGTTTCCTCCTGGTTATTTCATCCTCTCTGTAGATGCTCCTGACTGTCATAAGCTCTGTTTCAGGCAAGGCAGATACACGTTGCTTGATGCTTCAAATGTATTATCAGCAGCGCCTTCACAGTTCTTAGGCTAGCATGTGTTCTCCATAGTATTGTGCAATCTGAGGTAGGACTGTGGCATACACTAACTCTCCCCTGTGGGTTCTTCTTCCCACAAGTCTGTTATTTCTCAAGACTGTCAATTATGCAACATCTGCGTATCTTAGGATTCTTAGAAAAGCCACAGCCTTTACGAGTCAGCTTGGGTGTGGGTCTGGCTAGTCTCCAGTGTCATGTTTTCCTGCCTGCAGTGCCTGACTCATTGGTCAAACTAGCTTATGACTCTATTCTATTGGGCAAGCTGAGGCTTCAGGGAGGGCTAGCCATTGTTCCATCACTAGATGCCTCTATAAGTAGCTCTTAGGAGGCCATGGACAGCACAGCCCTGGTTTCCACCTTTGAACAGAAGCTTCTGCACTCCAGGAGACCAGGGACAAGCAAGGTACACAGACTCTGTTACACAGACTTGCTCCGGTTACCTGGGACTTATCTTTTCTTTTCTCTTTGTTTCTTTGGTTTTGTTTTTGTTGTTTTAAGATAATAATAGAATTACATCATTGCTCCCCTCCACCTTTCCTGCTTCATACTCTCCGAGATGCCCTTCCTGATTCTTTTTAAATTCTGGCATCCATTAAAAAATTGTTCATTATGTGTCTTGCTTTGAAGTGAGGGTTTGTTTGTAGGGAGAAAAGAAACTCAGGTTGAGTAAAGCTGAGCTAGACTGAACTGCTGTTTCTCTCTCAAGGAAACACATCAGGTTTTTAGAGAAGCAGGTGGAATTGCAGAAAGCAGTGCTGAGGCTTCACCCACAGCCTGTGACACAGAAGATTTACATAACACAAACTGACATAGTCTTCATACATACACTAACATTAGACAGTGGTCACTGTGGGCTGTGCCCATGCTTCCCCTTTTCTTCTGTCTGTGTGTTATCTGCCATGGGGAGCTTCACATTAATTGAGGAGGATTTGTGTTGCCCATTCCTAGTGGTAATGTACTGGCAATTAGCCACATTGCCAACTTAAACAAGCTGGCATCAGGTTAAATAAATACTCTATTATTGTATTATGTGTATTTGTGTGCACAAATGTATGTCTGTATGCATGCATGTGTAATGTGCATTTAAAAAGCTTCAAAAAAAGAAAAATTCTGAATTTTTTTTACTAGTTGTTGCTACACGCATGTGTACGTATACATAAATACTTTACCCTCATGTGTATGACTAATATGACTGGTATTGGACGATTCCTTGTTCCCTAGTTGTTTGATACAGTCTTACTCCTTTAGAATGGCCTCAGTTGCTCCATCACGTGATCCCAGTTTGGATGCTGAATGGCAGGAATGGAAGATGAAATTTGGAAAATCCTACAGCCAGGTTGGTAACATGGCACTGTCCAGAGGGATTTCAGGAAGGATTGCTGTTGCGCTTAGGAGTCTGTACCCATAAATGTGGTCACAGAGGACTTGCTTAGACATGCACTATGAACTCAGGGTGGCCAGCCTTACTGATGCTCTGGGTTTGGAGAATACCTGGCTATAGTGTCCTGAGATCCCTCTCCATGCCTGTTCTTTACATGTGGGAAGTTAATATGATGAAAATATTGTCTGTTGTATTCATTTCCAGAATGAAGAAGGACACAGAAGAGCACTGTGGGAGGAAAAGAAGAAAAAAATTGAGAAGCACAATGTGGAATATGAGCAGGGCAAGACCAGCTACTCTCTGAGCCTGAATCAATTTAGTGACCTTGTGAGTGGGATATGAATTTATAATTCTGAGTTACTTCACTTAAGATCTTCACAGTTAGTCTCCTGGTTTTTAATATTTTCTTTTCTTTTCTATGAAGACAGATGAAGAATTCAGGGAAAATTGCTGTGGATTGGTAGAGATTCCAGAAGATTCACCTAAATCTGAGAATGTAGAAGAGAACAGCTAAGTGACTCCAGTGATGGATTAGGTATGACAATATCTCATCCCTATATTTTCCTGCCCATGGGAAGCCAAGAAGGAACTCGTGTACTCACTGACATCATCTGGAATACTGGCAGTTCACTGCTTGATTAAGGGTTCTGCTCTATGAATGAAGTGTGGAGAGAGTTTATATTGGGTTGTGGATGACAAATTTTTCTCCTTGACTGGGGTACTGTAGTTGGGCATTAACATGGTGACCATGAAGGAAAAAGGCCCCAGAGAAGGTACTGTGACAAAGTCACTGTGCTGCAGTCTTTCTAATCAATGTGGCATGTGCTTTTCTTGCAGCCAGAATAACAGGAGGTGCATGATTAGGAACAGTAAGACAGCCTAGGAGTAAAGCAATCACTCTTTCTTTGTCTCAGCAGTTTCTGCCCAAGATGTGCGCTGCATGCTGCTGGGGAGAATGGACTGCAGGAAAGAAGGACCAGGAGGGGTCCTCGCCGTCGCATTTGGAGTAAAGTGGTGAATTCGTTTAATGTCATCACTGTGGTGTGGACTACCAGTCATAATCTCACTAATAAAACACTACAATTTTTTACTGCAGTGTCTTAAAATTAAATCTTTCTTTCTTTCTGTTTTTGTTAAAGTAAGATTTAATGTCATTAAAACCTCCTATTTGAGGGTATACCTGGCTGTAGGATGGCGTTCTAGGAGAAGGAGTGTCTGATTATCTTATTATAGAGTCAGGTTCCCAACCCTGGTTCAGCTGTTTCCAGGCATTCAGGTGCCCATTTCCTGCAATGATCTGAAAGTTGACAAGGAATTTTCTGGGATTCCAACTTCTTAAAATACATGAGGTGAGCAAGTATAATTGGTTACTGGAAAGCATTCAGTGCAGAGATGGCACCTTCTGTCCACTGCCCTGACCTGTGCCATGAATCTCATTCTATATGAACATATCAGTGACCTGTACGAGCTGTGCTGTGACCACTTAGAGGCCATCTAAGGGATGAGGTTTAGGGTCACAGAAGTGTAGACAATTCTCAGGTGACACCATCAGAACCCAAAGGAGCCCACTCATGAAAAAACATACATGGCTGTCCCTAGCTTCAATTGCATTCAGTCTAACCTTGGAAATCATCATAGTTTCAGGAGGGTTCAAAAATCATTTTTTCCACCAACCTAAGTAAGTCCAATAACTGTGACTACTTGTGAAATTAAAACAAAAACAGAACATTAGAGACTTAAAACAGACAAATGAGCAGAGTTAAATTTTCATATGCAAAATGGAACTATGGGGACATAGCAAGGAATAACAAGGTCAAAGCAAAACAATAACCAACCAGGAAAAGCAGCATATCTTAAATTCCATGGCTGACACAGAAAACTGAATGCCTCAGATATGATCCCTGAGGAACTGATAGAATCTCTTTCTTTGATGGGTGTCCCATAACTCTGGTCTCACCACCTCTTATGAACTTTACTGCAAGTTAGACTTCACCCTCACAGTGTATGAGAGGCCTCTCAGAGCCTGATTGCAGAAGCTCTGACATAAGAAAATGTGCCTCACCTCAGTGTCTCTCAGAATCCATTACTCACCAAATTTTGTGATTTTCAAGCATATAGACCCAGTTATTCACAAATTATACAACCTAGTTTTCAGATACCTTTGGGGAAAGCTTGGCACTTTGGGATTTAAATGCATTGCCTTCTGTTCACTGATCCTGGAGACTCATTTCTCTAGGAAGTGGTTTTCCAGAGCACCCTAAAGGTTCCAAGGCCAACTCACACTGACTCTCCCATTGTTACAGGCATGTATTTGAGTCTGTAAATGAGACAATCTCATTTCCAGGGTCTCAAGTCTCAACAGTGAACCTTGCAAACACTCATGGATAGTTATAAGAAGGCAGAGCATTTATTAAATGAGAAATAGCCAATGTTTGTAGGGTATTAGAAGACAGGCTAGGTCCAGTCATGTATTTTCTGCTGCATTTCCTATATTAGTGTCTGGAATTCTCGCCCCACCCTGCTCCTTTTCAGTATTTTCCTGTCTCATTACCATCTAAACAAAAACATGTGAGGCTGTGGGATATAGTTCACATTCAAACAGCCCCAGTAAGCAACAGCAACACAACTTTTACAGTTCCTCTCTGTGATTGAAGGTTATCAACCGGGATTGCCCTCCTATATATACAATAGATGTTCCTTATGTATTATATATGTATACCATATAACTGGAGTAAATGAACAGCTGTTATGCTGACTTCCCAAAACTGTACATGAGGCATTCCACCCTGCTTTCCTCATGGTACCAGTAAATGCCAGAAAACCAAGACACAAATGTATCCTCCAAAATGGAAATCAGCCCCTATACCTTGGCACATGATATTTTGCACAATAGGCTGGACTCCAGCTACTGCCCAGCCCTCGGTCCTACTGAAGGGTATTTAATAACCTATCCTTATTTTTCTGGCCTAAGCATGAATTATTCACCATCAACAAATCCTGTTCTTGGTCTCCTAAACTTACATTTCTTCTGTTTCAGTGTCCTGATTCTCATTTAATGACCCACCTATGTCACTGGCCACACATGTTTAAATCCAGATCCAACACCTCATAATACCCATGCTCTTTGTCTTTAATACCTTAGTTTCATTTTCTGAACTTCATAATGTCTAATTCCATGTTTTGCCTACAAATATCATATGTCATTTTTCTTTATGTCTGAAAGAAAGTATATTGAATAAACACATTGTGTTTCCTTTATTCATTCATCATCTGGTGGATGTCAAGTGTCTTAGCTGTTGTCTATGGTGAAGCAGTGAACACAGGTATATGGATGACTCAGGTGTGTTGACTTAGCCTCTCATGTCATATTCAGCAGAGGTATAGCTGCATTTCAGCTATAATTTTGTTTCTTGATAAACCTGCTCACAGAATTCCCAGTGTCTGTAGTGGTCCATATCCCCATTGGTAGTAGACTATGACTCTTTCCTCAGACTAGCAATTTCATGAGTTTTTATTTCCTGGTACGCTGACTCTGGTGGAGAGACTCTGAATTTCCCTTGTTGCTAAGGACATTGAACTTTAACTTTTTCTTTTAAATATGGACAAACCTTCTTAGGTAACTCATTTGTACATTGGTTATTTTTAAAGCTATATTTTTCTTTAATATTTGAGATTAAAATATAATTATACCATTTTCCTTTCCCATATTCTTTCTCTAAGTACTCCCATATACTCCCTCCTTCCTTTGTTAGTAGCTCAGGACCCATCCTCTTCATTGTTTGTTAGTGTGTGTGTGTGTGTGTGTGTGTGTGTGTGTGTGTGTGTGTGTGTGTTAAAGTAGGAAGTAGTTCCTGTGATACAGGTCTTTCACTTGCTTGGTAGAGTTATATCAACATATTTTATATTAGTTTGGGCTACTGTGAAGGATGTGCTTCTCTGATTTCTTATTATTTGAATATGGGACGGATACTGTTTTTTGTTTTTGTTTGTTTAGTTAATCTTGTATCTAGACCTTTCCCTGAAGGTGTTTATCAGCTGTAGGAGTTCCTTGGTAGAATTGGTCAGGTCACTTATGTATACTGTCATATAAACTGTGAATAATGATACATTGACTTCTTCCTTTCCTGCTTATATAGCCTTGATTTTCTCTAGTTATCAAACTGCTCCAGGATAGACCTTCACATACTATATTTAATAGTTATGGAAAGAGTGGAAAACCTTGACTTGTTCCTGATTTTAGTGGAATTGATTTGCGTTTCTCCCCATTTAATTTGATGTGGACTATAGGCTTGCTGAATGTTACCTTTATTGTGCTTAGATATGTCTCTTGTATCCATGATCTCTCTAAGACTTTTATGATGAAGGGGTGTTTGGTTTAGTCAAAGGTTGTTTTTAAACATCTAATGGGTGGATGAACTTTTTGATGTGTTTTGGATTCACTTTGTGAATATTTTATTGAATATTTTTGCATCTAGAATCATAAAGGAAATTGGTCTGTAATTCCCTTTCATTTTTCTTTTTTTTTTTGTTTACTTTTGAGTTTTGGTGTGGTTTGGATATCAGGGTGACTGCAACTTCAGAAAATGAACTTGGAAATGTTCCTTCTGTTTCTAATTTGTGGAATAATTTGGGGAGTGTTGGTATTGGGTCTTTATTGAAAGTCTGTCTGGACCTGGGATTTTTTTTTTGGTTGGGAGACTTTTAATGACTGTTCCTTTTTCCTTAGGAGCTATAGGTTTATTTAAATCATTTATCTGATCTTGGTTTAACTTTGGTAAATGGTATCTACCAAGAAATTTGTCCAATTCTTTTATACTTCACAATTTTGTGAGGTACATTTTTGAAGAATGACCTAATGATTCTTTAGACTTTCTAGGTATATGTTCTTATTCCCCCTTTCATTTTTGTTATTTTAGATATTCTCTCTGCCTTTTAGTTACATTGGATAAGGATTTGCCTGTATTGTTAATTTTTCAAAGAACCAGCTCTTTGTTTCATTGATTCTTTGTATTGTTCTCTTTGTTCCTATTTATTGACTTTAGCCCTCAGTGTGATTATTTTCTGCTGCATATTCCTCTTGGGTGCATTTGCTTTTTGTTTTTTTTTTTTTTTTTTTTTTTGTTCTAGAGCTTTAGGGTGAGCTGTTAAGTCCATATTATGAAATCTCTACAATTTCATTATGAAGGCACTTGGTAAGTTAAACTTTCCTCTTAGTACTACTTTCATTGTGTCCCATAAGTTTGGGTATGTGGCGCATGCATTTAATTGAATTCTTGAAAGTCATTAATTTCATTCTTTATTTTTGCCTTGACACAGAAGTCATTCTGAATAAAATTGATCAGTTTCAAAGACATTCTAAGCTTTCTATTGTTTCAGTTGTAGCTGGAATCCAGCTTTAATCCATGGTGATCTGTTGGGATGCAAAGGCTTAGTTCAATTTTCTTGTATTTCTTGAGAATTGCTTGTAACATGAGTTCTAATATGTGTTAATAATAAAAGCCTGGAGTTAGATATAGGGGAAAATGCTGAGAGATCAGGGAGAAGAAGGAAAAAGACAATGCCACCTTTACTTCACTAGCTTCCCAGCAGAAAAGAGAGAAATTTCCCACCTCTCTGTCCAGCATCTCACTTCCAGTCTGTCTGTACAGACCTCCAGACCTCTATAGTTAGCTAGTGAAAAGCCCTAACCTCTGATCTTCAGACAAGTTGTATTTGTACAAACAAGATATCACCACATGTTCCCTTTTTTGTCCTAAAATAAAAGTTATAACTAATATAAGAAAAACTATATATATATATATATATATACACATATATATAATAAGTACACTCACTATATACAATGTATACAGGCAACAAATACCTCAACAATGTCTAGTCCATTAGCATTTGACAAAAAGGAAATATTCCATTATTTAATCTATCTTGGTGAGTTCAAAGTCTTGAACCAAATTTACTTTCTATTCTAATCTGCATTGTAAAATTATCTTTTAATATCCTTCAACCTTTTATATTTTCCATGTCTTTAGTGAGTTTCTTTTCTGAATCTGGTAAACCATGAAGGCTATAACTACGCTATGTAGTCAACTCACTAAGAGACACAAGAGGGTATTAATATTAACTGAGTAAGCAGGAAGTGTAAGCGAGCACCTTCCAAAAAATGTGAGAAATGACAGAAACAGCTGCCTGCCTGGACAGTCACCTCAGGCTCCTCTGCAATGTTGGGGCATCCGCCTTCACCCTAGTGTCTCTGAAACACTTTACTGTGAAGCAGGGTATTCTGAAGGGCTGTCCTACTTTGTCTTTGCAAAGTTCAGTAGTCCTTTCTTTTGTGTCCTGCTTATAGAATTTGGACAGAATACTGTCAACAGTCAAGGCAAGGGTGTTTTTTGTTTGTTGTCCAGTGGCTCACTTTTGCCACAAAGAAAGTAAACACCATGTGGAGTTTCTTCAATGCCCATAATCTTCTATGAAGTAGATTGGTGTTGCCAGGAGCAGACATGTCTCATTGTCATAAAAAAGAAACTGTGTTATTAAAACCACTTACATGCCATATTCTGCAGATCTCTGAGTGTTTGAAGATGACCTGTCTATCTAAAATATATCTGTTTGACCTTGAAGACATTACCTAATATTACTAACCTACATTTCCTTATTATCCTATATAACTGATAACAATGACTTTCAAGGACTAGAAATTTACACTACATTGTTAAATGAACTGTGTACGTACAATATTTTGAACAATATTAGAAATATATGTACAATATGGTTTAACCAATTAATTTCAAGTTAGTATCAATATATACTATTTGTATACAATATACAAAAGTCAATCCAATGTAAAATATCCAAAACTAGTAGTTGCTTTTTAGAAGTATCTTCAATAATCTACCTTTTATTTTATCATATCTATACTTTCCCATTTTTCTTCTCAAAGTAGATTCAGTAATCTACCCTTTTATCCTATTATATATGTATTCCCTTAAAAAAAATAACCCTGAATTAATCTCCTTTGTTTAGCTTTTTTCATGACCATCACTAATAATAACTTGTAACCAATCCCTTTAAATAATGACAAATATCCATAACCTATTGAATGACCACAAAACCACCCACCCCAACTTTGGGAATGTGGGCATTGTGTTCTTAAAATTACTTTCTGCTGTCTGGGGGTGGTGGCATCTTTAGAGTATCCTGAAAAGAAAATTTGGGGTTTACTATCAAGCTGTATCATTTTTTTCAGTCTCTGCATAATGGGAAAGTGTAAGGCTTGTTTCAAGTCCTGGCTAGATCATCTCAGCTAGCCACCTCAAAATTGTCCAAACAGTGTGTATAAGGCTGGATCCTCTCAGCCAGTATCCTTGAAATTGTTCTGAGCAGTTTATAATCCAAAGCCAATCTTCAGGTGGCATTGTTCAGCTTAACGGTGTTACCATAGTCCTGGTAAAGTTGTTGTTGTGGGGCCCCAACTTCCTTTTGGAGACTTCAAAGGTCATGGATAGGTGTGTTCTTGGTTCACTGTGGAAAACTGATAGACTCAAAACCAAAATCATGTAAGGAAGGTACACGAAACCTTATTCCAGAATTGGTTAGTACTGTATATGGCCATTAATATCATGACAAAAACTTTAATATATAATATATTATATATATATATATATATTAATAAATTTTGTGATGCCTGATTAAACTTCTAATCCACAGACATCCCCTGATGCCTGTTCCAAAATTTAACATCCTATTGTCTTCTCTGCCTTATTATTTAGTGGTACATCAAACACAAGTCTCTGAAAACCAGCCTATGAATTGTATGTCAAACCAAACTCCTCAACATCTTGACACTGATATAAGTCTTATAAATATGTAATGTATGACACAAAATTGAGATACTATTTATGCATTAAGTAAAGCTGGTAAATATTCAATGTAAAACCAAATGATTATGAGAATAGTGGCAATAACCCAGTCCTTTAATTTTTGTTTTTCTTCTGTCCCATATCAGGGGGCTCTTTGAGCATGAGACAGAGATTTTGGATTTTACTTTAACAAGCATGCTTGGGGTAGAGAAAGAGAAATCCACATTGCAACTCTAAAGCCATCTTTAATAATTAATTGGACTGGGACTACAAAAAGACCATTCTCATTATAGGTCTGTAGAGAACAGTAGAAACAAACATTTGGGAAGATTTATGAAATTTTATCCTGTTGCATATGTGATATACCAATAGACCAATTTACTCTTTTCCTTGGGGCTTCTTTCTGGGTGATTTGTTCTTTTACTTCCCATGCCTCATTTGTCCAGTAGTCTTCAGATTCTGTAGCTAGATGTCTTTATTCTCCTGAAATGACAGAAACAAAACCATTCCTCAACCCTAGGTTTGGGGAGGTTCTCTTTTGACAAGTTTCATTGCTGATCAAATGAAAACAGCAGTTGTTAGTTTTGTAGGTTAGTTTAGAATAAATGACCATGCTTCTTGATGTACTATCATCTCTTCTAATTAAGAAGACTCTTATTCAAATCAAAACTTTACCAATTTTGAAGGTATCTATAGCTTTTCTTCTCCTGTGGAAATAAACACAAAACTCCTTCCCCAACCTAGCCTGTGTTCTAGTCCCCATTCTGAAGTCAGCACATCTTTACAGTATTCCAGCTGACTTAATTCCATAGGTTTTTTTCTATTATCCAATGTTTCTCCACAGCTGTTGTTCCTTTGTCATTAGCATTTAGAAAATTCAAAATTAATACAGCACTATGCAATCTTTTTCTGGGGGTCTTTATCATCCCTTTCTGTTTTTTTTTTTTTAGCATATCCTTTAGAGTTTGATCTTTCTATAACTGCCTGCCCTGAAGGATTAGGCGGTATACCTGTAATATGCCTTATAATACAGTAAGCAAAAATGTTTCATTTTCTTTGAGACATATGCTGGAGCATTGTCTGTCTTAGTTTATCTAGGTATATCCATGATGTCCATAACTTCTAGCCAATATATGATTACTGAATCAGCCTTTTCCAAACTCAAAGCAGTTGCCCATTGAAAACCTGAATAGGTATCAATAATGTGGTATACTTTAATTTTCTATATTTTACAAAATAGAACACATCCATCTGCCAGATTTCATTCCTTTGAGTACCTGTTGGGTTAATTTCTGTAGGTAGAAGAGTTATGTTGTATAAGAACAAGAACAAGACAGAGTGCAGAGAGTGCAGAGAAACATCACCCTTTACAATTGCCACAAACAAAATAAAATACCTTGGGGTAACACTAACCAAAAACGTGAAAGACCTGTACCATAAGAATTTTGAGTCTCTAAAGAAAGAAATTAAAGAAGATATCAGAAAATGGAAAGATCTCCCATGCTCTTGGATAGGTAGGATCAACATAGTAAAAATGGCAATTTTGCCAAAAGCAACCTACAGATTCAATGCAATCGCCATCAAAATCCCAACACAGTTCTTCACAGACCTTGAAAGAACAATTCTCAACTTTACATGTAGAAACGAAACACCCAGGATAGCCAAAAACAACCCTGTACAATAAAGGAACTTCTGGAGGCATCACCATCCCTGACTTCAAGCTCTATTACAGAACTATAGTCCTGAAAACAGCTTGGTATTGGCACAAAAATAGACAGGTAGACCAATAGAATAGAGTTGAAAACCCTGATATTAACCCACACACCTACGAACACCTGATTTTTGATGAACAATCCAAATTTATAAAATGGAACAAAGAGAACATCTTCAACAAATGGTGCTGGCATAACTGGCATGTAGAAGACTGCAGTTAGACCCAAGCCTATCTCCTTGCACAAAACTTAAGTCACAATGGATCAAAGACCTCAACATAAATCCAGCTACACTGAACATATTAGAAGACAAAGTGGGAAATACCCTTGAATTAATTGGTATAGGAGACTGCTTCCTGAACATTACACCAGTAGCACAGACACTGAGGTCAAAAATTGATAAACGGGACCTCCTGAAACTGAGAAGCTTCTGTAAAGCAAAGGAGACAGTCAGCAAGACAAAACAGCAGCCCACAGAATGGAAAAAGATATTCACCAACCCCACATCTGACAGAGGGCTGATCTCCAAAATATACAAAGAACTCAAGAAGCTAGTCTGCAAAACACCAAACAATCCAATTAAAAAGTGGGGTACAGAACTAAATAGACAATTCTCAATAGAGGAATCTAAAATGGCTGAAAGACACATAAGAAAGTATTCAACATCCTTAGCCATCAGGGAAATGCAAATCAAAACAACTCTGAGATACCATCTTACTCCTGTCAGAAAGGCCAAAATCAAAAACGCCAATGACAGTTCATGCTGGAGAGAATGTGGAGAAAGGGGAACACTCCTCCACTGCTGG
Source organism: Cricetulus griseus (assembly GCF_003668045.3). Classification (NCBI taxonomy): domain Eukaryota; kingdom Metazoa; phylum Chordata; class Mammalia; order Rodentia; family Cricetidae; genus Cricetulus; species Cricetulus griseus. The sequence goes on along the minus strand of NC_048596.1, from coordinate 280,120,479 downwards.
TGGGAGTGCCAACTTGTACAACCACTTTGGAAATCAGTATGGAGGTTCTTCAGGAAAATGGGAATGAGTCTACCACAGGATCCAGCAATTCCACTCCTAGGCATATACCCAAAAGAAGCACAGTCATACAACAAGGACATCTGTTCAATTATGTTCATAGCAGCATTATTTGTAATAGCCAGAACCTGGAAGCAACCTAGATGCCCCTCAACTGAAGAATGGATAGAGAAAATGCGGTAGATTTACACAATGGAGTACTACTCAGTGGGAAAAAAAAACCAATGAAATCTTGAAATTCACAGGTAAATGGATGGAACTAGAAGAAACAATCATGAATGAGGTAACCCAGTCACAAAAAGAAAAACATGGTATGTACTCACTCATATATGGATTTTAGACATAGAGCAAAGGATTATCAGCCTACAATCCACACTGCCAGAGAATCGAAGAAACAAAGAGGACCCTAAGAGAGGTATACATGGTCCCCTGGAAAAGGGGAAAGGGATAAGATCTTTGAGCAAATTTGGATCATGGGGGATGGGAATGGGAGATATGAGACAGAGAAGGGGAGAACATGAGGGAGTAGGAAGGCTGATTCCAGGGAAGAATAGAGAAGAGCAAGATCAGTATTTATCCCCAGCATATGAAGGTAACTTGGGAGCCCATTCCACAGAGGGGGATACTATCTCAGCCTAGACACACAGGGGAGGTCCTAGGCCCTGCTCCAAAGGATATGACAAACTCTTAAGATCCCCCATGAAAGGCCTCACCCTCCCTGGGGAGCAGAAAGGGGATGGGATTGGGGGTCAGTGGGGGCATGGGAGTAGGGAAGGGAGAGGGAACTGGGGTTGACATGTAAAATAAGCTTGATTCTAATTTAAATAAAATATAGAAAAAAGAAAAATCAGGTACAAGAAAAGCTATTACTTTCAATGATTAATTATAATGTGAGTTAAACAAACTTACAATATTCTTTTTTAAAAAACTACATACAATCAATCTTTCCTAATTTGCACCTTTTGAGGCCTAATTTTTGTAAATCTGTTTTATAGCATAAATGATTAAAAGAATCTCCTCTGAATTTTTTCAGTAGCAATTGGTATCTCCAACAAGGCAAAATTTTCTTTTTTTTTCCATTGGGGAAATTTTTTTTCCAGGAGCTGCGGGGGACTGGTGAGAGCCCAGGAGCTCGTGGAGCGCTATTTATTTATTTATTTAGCCATTCTGATAGGAGTAAGATGGTATCTCAAAGTTGTTTTGATTTGCATTTCTCTGATGGCTAAGGATGTTGAGTACTTTCTTATGTGTCTTTCAGACATTTTAGATTCCTCCATTGAGAATTCTGTATTTAGTTCTGTACCCCACTTTTTAATTGGGTAAGTTGGTGTTTTGGTGACTAGCTTCTTGAGTTCTTTGTATATTTTGGAGATCAGCCCTCTGTCAGATGTGGGATTGGTGAATATCTTTTTCCATTCTGTGGGCTGCTGTTTTGTCTTGCCGACTGTGTCCTTGGCCTTACAGAAGCTTCTCAGTTTCAGGAGGTCTCATTTATTAATTGTCAATCAGTGTCTGTGCAACTGGTGCTTACTTCTTCAAACATTCCTTCTAAATCATCTACAATTGAATGAAATAGTCAAATGTCACCCATATAATGGTATACTATAGAATAAGAAAATTCTAATATATCATTTCCAACAAGTTTGATATAAAATATTGGTACAGGTAACAGTCACTGTGAGAGAGCTTTCCATTGATATCTCTTAGCAGGCTGAGAGTTATAAGTAGACACTCAGAATGTAAATTTTTCTTTGTCTTTTTCTTATAAAGGTATATTGAAGAAACAATATTTTAAATCAGCCACTTGAGAGGACACCCTTTAGGCAATTGAGAAGACAAGGGAATTCTGGAGTGCAGAGAGACCATTGGCTGAATCACCTTAATAACAGCTCTTAGATCTGTTATCAGTCTCCATTTGCCAGATTTCTTTTTAACAACAAATGCAGTTGAATTTCAAGGGCTGGCTGATTCTTCAATATTCAGAGCATCTTTGTTCCTATAGCAGCTCTTCTAAAGCCTGCACTTTCTCTGTTGTTAAAGGCCATTGTGCAACCCATACAGGTTTGTCTGTCAACCATTTTAAAGGTAGGGCTGTTGGTGCTTTTGAAATATCAGCAGCTGTTGTTCCATAGATATATATGATGGATCTTTATAATACCTTCTGATATTTTTTCCCAGAAACATATGTTAATTTATGGTTTGTTTTGAAGATTGGGGGAATGTTAATATGAGTATTCTATTGTTGTAACAAATAATGTTCTCACAAATTCATTGCTATGTTAGCAACATATGGCTTTAATTTTCCTCTCTGTCTTTCTGGCCCTATATATTCACTCTCTTTTACCTGAAACAAAGTCCCAGTTCCTAAAAGCTGAACATTTACCTCCTGAAGAGGCCAATTTGATTGCCCACATTCTGGTGAAATTATTATTATCCTTACCTGTGTCTACCAGACCTTCAGTGGCAACATCATTTATTTGTGTTTTTAATTTAGGTCTTTGTTCATTTATAGATGTTTGCCAAAATATTCACTTTATCGTTTTCCTGAGTTGTTTGTTCTTTCTTCTATAGCTGTGCTATCATCCAGAGCAGTATGGTTTCTAACAATAGGCATTATATTCCTTAGTTGCTTTGGAAAGGAGTTTCCTCCACAAAGACAGGAAAAGACAGAACTGAATTTTCCATAAAGGCCTGAAAGAGTTTCCCAATGGTACAGTGTTACCTTGAATATCTCTTCTTGATCTACATTCATTAGTCAAATTCCTGAGTTTGCCACACCAGCTCCATAATCTAGAAGGTAGAGGACTTCTGTTTAGATTATACTTAGAAAAAACATTGTTTCTAGGAATGCCTTGTTTACAGTTCCTTTTAAGATGACCTTGTTTGACACAGTTAGAACATTTGACATTTTGAGTTTTCTTCAAACCTATGGAAATCACTGCTACTATCCATGCATCATCATAGTCATGATATTCAATATTGATGGTATCTTGGATCCATTCCTCTAAAGGTATTGGCCTTGGCTTTAAAGGCCTAATTTGTAACATGAATAAATAAAAATTTCATAGACATATATTTGGGTAGAAGCTGAAGATTAGGTAAGCAAAGCAGTTGGCCACTAGGTCTCATCTAAAGCTCAAGCTAAAAGGGCTGATCCACACATGAACTCTTCACTACAGGCTGAATATACTGAACTCCGGTCTCCATCTCCCTAGTGCTGGTATTAAAATTGTGATCTCTGTTTCCCTTACAGGCTTCATGAATCTCATGTAGCCCAGGGTGGGCTTGAGCTCACAGAGATCCATCTGCCTCTGCCTACCAAGTGCTGGAATTAAAGACCTGGGTCACCACCACCTGGTATTGTGAAACCCAATATATGCGGATCTCTAAGGAGTCAGAGCAAGTTTGATGAGCAGATGTTTTATTGGAAAAGTACAAACCCGATGGAGTCAGTCTTATACCACCAGTCATGTCCTGGAATAGAGAGAGCCACATGTGTGTGACCCTCATATTTAAGGTCTTGCCATGTCACTGGGATGACGCCCAAATGTGCATGGTCTGAGTCACCTGTGACAACCCCCAAGAGGGTGTGTCTAACATTTCCCCTTCAATCTGGCCTCTGTGGCTACCTTGTGTGGATGCTGAGATTAAAGGTATGTGCCACCAGTGCCTGGCCTCTATGGCACTAATGTTTCTAGATTTGCACTCTGATCTTAAGGCAAGTCTTATTTGTTAGATCACAAACAAAATATCACCACAGGAGACTGAGGGCAGAGATGGGTACAATGAACTAAACATTGTCTTTGAACCAATATTCACAAGGAAAGTATGTCTGCAAGTAATAAATTGGCTCCTATGTGTTTTGATCCCTAACCTCAAAGCTACTATCAAAATATCTTAATCAAATCTGGGATCATTACAAGGCTTTGTTTCAGCAACGATGTAATCTGAAACCTTTAACATATCTCCCAATATTAAGATTAAAAGAATTCTAGCCAACTGGGTTCCTAGGACACGATTCTTTTCTTTTCTTTTTCTGTTGTTTATTTAAATAACATTTTTCATCTGCTGGCCTGACTCCTTGAGTGTACCCTCTGCTCTTGCCTGACTCCTGTCAAAAGTCCTATTCACTCCGGATCTCTGGGGGCCTTGCCTGCTTGGAGTGGACCCACCCAACCAGGGAGGAGCTCCCTGAGTCTGGAAACACCTCAGTCTTCATTTCCCCTCCACTGTCCTGACCCCTACCAAGGCTGAACCCCTACCGAGTGAGGAGACTACCAGGAGAGGCAAGACCATCCAGAGTTTCGAATATAGAAGTCTTGGCCCATACACACCACCGGGTCACAAGAGGAGATAGAGAGACCCCACCTGCACCTACTGGAAGAAGAGATGGGAAGAAGACAGAATAAGAACACACTCAACATCAGAAAGACCAATAGGATGCCACCAGAATCTAGGAACTCCACACCATCAAGATCTGAAGAGCCCAACACAGAGGATGAAGAAGAGATGGATCTCAAAAATTATCTTAGGAAAATGATAGAATCCTTTAAAGAGGAAACAAGAAAATCCCTTAAAGAAATAGAAGAAAAACAAGCAAAATATTACATGAAATGGAGGAAAAACAAACCAAAAAATTCAAGAAATAAACAAATCTCTTAAAGAATCTAAAGAAAGCCAAGAAAAAAAAAAAACAATCAAACAAACGAAGGAAGCACTCGAAACAATACAAGGCTTGAAAGCTGAAATAGACACAATAAAGAAAACACAGAATGAGGCGATGCTGGAAATAGAATGGTTGGATAAACCATCAGGAACTAAAAATGTGGGTATAACCAATAGAATTCAAGAGATGGAAGAGAGAATCACAGTTATTGAAGACTTGCTAGCGGATATACAGTCATCGACCAAAGAAAATCTCAAGTCCAACAAATCCCTAACACAAAATATCCAAGAAATATGGGACACCGTGAAAAGGCCAAAACTAAGAACAATAGGTATAGAAGAAGGTGAAGAAATACTGCTCAAAAGTACAGAAAACATATTCAACAATATCATAGAAGAAAACTTCCCTAACCTACAGAAGGATATGCCTATGAAAGTACAAGAAGCTTACAGAACATGAAACAGATTGGACCACAAAAAGAAGTCCCCCCCCAACGACACATAATAATCAAAACACAAAACCTACAGAATAAAGAGAAAATATTAAGAGCAACAAAGGAAAAAGGCCAAGTAACATATAAGGGAGACCTATCAGAATCACAACTGACTTCTCCATGGAAATTCTGAAAGCCAGAAGGTCCTGGATAGATATCCTGCAAACACTAAAGGAACATAGATGCCAACCCAGACTACTGTACCCAGCAAAACTTTCAATCACTATGGATGGAGAAAACAAGATATTCCATGACAAAACCAGATTTAAACAATACATATCCACAAATCCAGCACTACAGAAAGTTCTGGAAGGAAAACTCCAACCCAACAAAGATAACTACACCCACAAAAACATAGGCATTAGATAATCCAATTTTACCAAACATGAAAAGAAACAAGAGGGCGAAATACACACACAATGACACCACCAACAATAAATCTAAAACAAACAAGAACGAACAATAAATGGACATTAATATCCCTCAATGTCAATGGTCTTAACCTGCCCATAAAAAGATACAGGATAACAGAATGGATATGAAGACAGAATCCATCCTTCTGCTGTATACAAGAAGCACACCTCAACTTCAAAGACAGGCAGATAGGCGTTACCTCAGAGTAAAGGGTTGGGAAAAGATTTTCCAATCAAATGGGCCCAAGGAACAAGCTGGTGTAGCAATCCTAATATCTAACAAATTAGGCTTCAAACTAAAATCAATCAAAAGAGATGAAGAAGGGCATTTCATACTCATCACAGGAAAAGTCCATCAAGATGAAGTCTCAATCCTGAACATCTATGCCCCAAATACAAAGGCACCCATATTTGTAACAGAAACCTTACTAAAGCTCAAACCACACATAAAACCACACACATTTATAGTAGGAGACTTCAACAACCCCCTTTTACCACTAGACAGGAACACCAGACAGAAACTTAACAAAGAAACAAAGGATCTAACAGAAGTTATGACCCAACTGGGTTTAACAGATATCTATAGAACATTACATCCAAACACAAAAGAATATACATTCTTCTCAGCGCCACATGGAACCTTCTCTAAAATTGACCCCATACTTGGCAACAAAGCACACCTCCACAGATACAAAAGAATTTAAATAACCCCCTGGATTTTATCAGATCACCATGCTTTAAAGTTAGAATTCAACAGCAATACAAATTGCAGAAAACCTACATACTCGTGGAAATTGAATAACACCCAATTGCACCATTCCTGGGTTGAGGAAGAAACAGAAAAAAGAAAGTAAAGACTTCCTAGAATTTAATGAGAATATAGACACAACATACCCAAACTTATGGGACAGTCTGAAAGCAGTGCTAAGAGGAAAGTTTATAGCACTAAGTGCCCACATGAAGAAACTGGAGAAAAATCACACTAAAGAATTGACAGAACAACTGAAAGCTTTAGAGCAAAAAGAAGCAAACTCACCACAGAGGAGTAGACGCCAGGAAATAATCAAACTGAGGGCTGAAATCAATGAAGTAGAAACTAGAAAAACATTACAAAGAATCAATGAAACAAAGAGTAGGTTCTTTGAGAAAATTGACAAGATAGACAAACCACTATCCAAACTAACCAAAAGGCAGAGAGAGAGCATGCTAATTAACAAAATCAGAAATGAAAAGGGGATAGAACAATGGACACTGAGGAAATCCAAAGAAACTTCAGGTCATACTATGAAAACCTGTACTCCACAAAATTCAAAAATCTAAAAGAAATGGACAGTTTTCTGGATAGATATCACTTACCAAAATTAAACCAAGAACAGATAAGCAGTTTAAATCAACCTATTATCCCTAATGAAATAGAAGCAGTCATCAAAAACCTCCCAACCAAAAGAAGCCCAGGGCCAGATGGCTTCACTGCAGAATTCTACCAGAAATTCAAACAAGAGCTAACACTAGTACTCCTCAAATTTTTCCACACAATAGAAGCAGAAGGGACATTGCCAAACTCTTTTTCCGAGGCTACAATTACTTTGATACCCAAGCCACACAAAGATACAACTAAAAATGAGAGCTACAGACCAATATCCCTCATGAACAACAATGCAAAAATACTCAACAAAATATTGGCGAATCAAATCCAAGAACACATCAGAAAAATCATACACTATGATCAAGTAGGCTGCATCCCAGGGATGCAACATACAAAATCAACATACAAAAATCCATCAATGTAATCCACCATATAAACAAACTGCAAAAGAAAAACCACATGATCATCTCACTAGATGCTCAGAAAGCCTTTGACAAAATCCAACATCCCTTCATGATAAAGATCTTGGATCAAACAGCAATAACAGGAACATATCTAAACATGTTAAAAGCAACATACACCAAACCAACAGCCAACATCAAACTAAATGGAGAGAAACTCGAAGTGATTCCTCTATAATCAGTAACAAGACAAGGCTGCCCACTCTCTCCTTATCTCTTCAATATTGTACTTGAAGTTCTAGCTAGAGCAATAAGACAAGAAAAGGCTATCAAAGGGAGATAAATTGGAAAGTAAGAAGTCAAACTTTCACTTTTTGCAGATGATATGATAGTCTACTTAAGTGACCTGAAAAACTCTACCAGGAAATTCCTACAGTTGATAAACACCTTCAGCAAAGTAACAGGATACAAAATTAACTCAAAAACATCAGTAGCCCTACTATATACAGATGATAAATCCAATGAGAAAGAAATCAGAGAAACATCACTCTTCAAATATCCACAAACAACATAAAATATCTTGGGGTAACACTAACCAAAAAAAGTGAAAGACATGTATAGTAAGAACTTTGAGTCTTTAAAGAAAGAAATTAAAGAAGATACTAGAAAATGGAAAGATGACCCATGCTCTTGGATTGGTAGAATCAACATAGTAAAAAATGGCAATCTTGCCAAAAGCAATGTACAGATTCACTGCAAATCCCCATCAAAATGCCAACACAATTCTTCACAGACCTTGAAAGAACAATTCTCAACTTTATTTGGAAAAATAAAAAACCCAGGATTGCCAAAACAACCCTGTGCAATAAAGGATCTTCTGGAGGCATCACCATCCCTGACTTCAGGCTCTATTATAGAGCCATAGTTCTGAAAACAGTTTGGTATTGACACAAAAATAGACAGATAGACCAATGAAATTGAATTGAAAACCCTGATATTAACCCACATACCTACGAACACCTTATTTTTGACAAAGATGCTAAATCTATACATTGGAAAAAAGATAGCATCTTCAACAAATGGTGCTGGCACAACTGGATTCGGACATTCAGAAGATTGCAGATGGATCCATATCTGTCACCATGCACAAAACTTAAGTGCAAATGGATCAAAGATTTCAACATAAATCCAGCCACACTGAATCTTCTAGAAGAGAAAGTGGGAGATACCCTTGAACGAATTGGTACAGGAGACCGATTCCTGAACATTATGCCAGTAGCACAGACATTGAGGTCTGCAATTAATAAATGGGACCCTCTGAAACTGAGAAGCTTCTGTAAGGCAAAGGACACAGTCAGTAAGAGAAAACAACAGCCCACAGAATGGGAAGATATTCACCAGCCCCACATCTGAGAGGGCTGATTTCCAATATATACAATGAACTCAAGAAGCTAGTTTCTAAAATACCAAATAATCTAATTAAAAAGTGGGGTGCAGAACTAGAGAATTCTCAACAGAGGAATCTGAAATGGCAGAAAGACACTTAAGAAAGTGCTCAAAATCCTTGGCCATCAGAAAAATGCAACTCAAAACAACTGTGAGATACCATTTTACACCGGCCAGAATGACTAAAATCAAAAACACCAATGGCAATCTATGCTGGAGAGGATGTGGAGAAAAAGGAACACTCCTCCATTGCTGGCGGGAGTACAAACTTGTAAGAACACTTTGGAAATCAGGATGGTGGTAAAGTGGGAAATTACCAATATGGAGCCAAGTAGAAATATAAGGGTATTTAATAGGGAAAAGCCTTACTTACAGAGTGACCTAGACAGCCAGCCTGGCAGCAGTCTGTACAGCAAGCAGAAAAGCAAAATCGAAAGTGACCAGCCACTGAAACTCTCACTCTACTTCACCCTGACCACACCCTCGCAGGTGTGATCAGACACACCTGTAGTGAGCCCCTAACTAGGCATGGCTACAGCTTCCCCTACAATTTCCCTTTTATTCTAAAAGAGGATTACAACTTAATAGTATAAAGTATACAAAATTAACAATCATAAAGGTGAAATATAAGAAGATACAACAATCTGCTATGTCACATCCTAACTATCTATTTTAACTAAACGCTAAAGTCATCTGAAAGAGGTGTTCAAGCCTGAACACCTCCTTCCAATCCCAACCATAAACAATAGGAAGCTATCCCTAACTAGGTATATACACTATCCTAAGTGACAACAATGGGGAATGGGGGTGTAGCATCCTCCAAGTTACTTCCTGCTGAAATGGGACGATGAGAGTCATGTGGGGTCCTGTAGGAAGAAAATGTTAGTGTAGTGAAAATCTTGAATGAATTGTATCCAGTCCATGTTAGATTTGATTGATTGAAGATCTCACTTGAAATCCTCAACTTGACTGAAGTCAGTACCCGAACCTCTGGCCGGAGTGTCAGTTGAAATGGAGCAAGTTGGATCCAGTGCAGTCGAGGAGGTGTGGCCCATTTTCTTTCCAGGGTGTCCAGGGATTGCTTTCAGGCAGGTCTTCATTGGCTGTGTGGGACTCAAACATAAACAGTTAGCAGAGAAATGTTTGCTTGTGTATGTACACATGCTGGGGAATGCAACCATGAGAGCATAACAATTATGAGAGGGTGTACACCTTGAGAGAAAGATCCAAGAAAAGACAAAGACAGTCCCCAAATTCTTCTTTTATTCTGTATTACATCAATTGGCTTCTTGATACAATACAGAAACTCTAAAGTTAGTTAAACAACGTGCTTGGATTTTAGAGGAGGAAAGTCAAATCCACCTCTAAATCCAGCATTGGTTTAATTGAATAGGGACTAGGAAATAAAGAGAAATAGAGTTCTCTGAGAGACAGCTGTAAAGTTTACCATATGGCACATTCCTTTTGTTTGATGGTTATAGCTACCTTCCCTTCTTAAGTATCTACCCATGCAGTGTCCTTTGCCTTCTGGAGATGAGTTTTCCTGTGAAGATGAAAGCAAAACACTTCCCTTTCCTTTGGGAGGTTTCTATTTAGTTTATGAGATATACCATAATAGAATACCTGTCATTTCTCCTCATCGAGAGGTTTTTTCTTTTCAACTCAAATCTTGATCAACTTTGATGGTATCCAAAGTTTTTCTTCTCCTGTGGAAACCAATGCAAAACCCCTACCCCAATGTAACACATGTCCTGGTTCCCATACAGAGGTTAATACATCTTTGAAGTATACCGGCTGATTCAGTTCAGCAGTTTTCTCCATAGTCCAGTGTGTTTATGCAGCTGTTTGTCCTTTTTCATTGGTGTTAAGAAAGTTTAGTGTTAATAAAGCATTATGCAACCTATGTTTGGGGCGTTTAGACTTCCAAGCCTGTCTATTGAGCATCTCCTTAAGCATTCTATTGGATCTCTCAACCACTGCTTGCCCTGTAGGTTTTGTGGTATACCAGTAACATGCTTTATGTTATAATATTTGAAAAACTGTTCCAATTATGTGGAGACATATGCTGGAGCATTGTCAGTTTTTATTTGTGCAGGTATACCCATAACTGCCATCACCTCTAGCAGGTGTGCAATAACAGAATCAGCTTTTTCAGAGTTAAAAGCAGTAGCCCATTGGAACGCTGAGAGTGTGTCTATAGTATGATGTACATATTTCTTTTTTCTTTTGGTTTTTCGAGGCAGGGTTTCTCTGTGGCTTTTAGAGGCTGTCCTGGAACTAGCTCTTGTAGACCAGGATGGTCTCGAACTCACAGAGATCCGCCTGCCTCTGCCTCCCAAGTGCTGGGATTAAAGGCGTGTGCCACCAAAGCCCGGCTTGATGTATATATTTCAAATTTCCAAATTCTGCAAAGTGAAAGACATCCATCTGCCAAACCTCATTTCTCCAAATTCCCTTAGGATTACAACCTGCTGGCAATGGAGTTTGGTTAAAAAAGGAACAAATAGGACAGTTTCTCACTATTTCCTTGGCTTGTTGCCAAGTGATGAAGAAGTCCTTTTTCAAACCTTTGCTATTTACATGATGTTTCTTATGAAATTCTGAGGCTTCTAGCACACTTCCAATTAATAAACAATCAATCTCATCATTGCCTTGTGCTAGTGGGCCTGGCAGACCCTTATGGGATCTGATATGTGTAATGTATATAGGATTGCTTCTGTTTCTGATTTTTTCTGTAATTGTAAAAACAATGAGGTTAATTCTGTATTATCAGGAACAAATTCTGCAGTCTCAATGTGTAACACGACTCTCTCTGCATATTGAGAATCAGTAACTATATTAAGAGGTTCTGTAAAATCCATAAGCACCATGAGAATTGCATATAATTCTGCCTTCTGTACAGATGTATATGGACTTTGAACTACTTTACTTACCTCACCTGCTTTATAACCTGCCTTACTTGATTTATTGGCATCAGTGTAGAAGGTAAAAACTCCAGAAATGGGAGTTTGTCTTACAATATGTGAAAGAAACCAGATTGTCTTTTTTATTAATTTAATTCTGTCAGTTTTGGGATAATTGTTGCTAATTGTTCCCAAAGTCAGTAAGAGCTATTTGCCAATATTCATTATCCTACCACAAGTAGGAAATTTCCTCATTAGTTAAAGGTACTATAATTTCAGCTGGATCTTTTCCAGTCAGTTGACAGAGTCTTAATTTGCCCTTTAGAATCAAATAAGAATTTTTTTCTTTATCTGTCTTTAACTTTTTATTCTGTTTATTTGGCAGAAATATCCACTCCAATATGGTATCTTCCCTCTGCATCAGAATTCCAGAAGGGTATTCTCTGGATGGCAAGATAACCAGAATACAGTTTAAATCAAGGTTTATCCGATCTACATATGCATCCAATATTCTGTTTTCTACCCATTGTAACTCTTTTTCTGCCTCAGCAGATAATATTCTCAGGTTGATTAGGTCCTTATCACCTTTAAGAGCCATTTTTAAATGCTTTAAGTCATGTCCTTCTACACCAATAATTGGCTGTAGTTGAGAAATTTCCCCTAATAATTTCTGAAGAGAATTAAGAGTTTGATAACGATCTCTCCTAATTTGTACCTTTTGAGGTCTGATTCTTTGTAAGTCTATCTTGTAACCTAAATAGTTAATAGAATCTCCTCTTTGTATCTTTTCTGAGGCAATCTGTAAACCCCAATGAGGCAGAACTTCCTTCACCATTTCAAAAATATGTTCCAAAGTTTCCTTATTAGAATCTGATAAAAGATTGTCATCCATATAATAGTAAACAAGAGATTGTGAAAATTTCTTACGAATTATTTCCAAAGGTTGCTGTATAAAGTGCTGACATAAAGTAGGACTATTTAGCATTCCTTGTGGCAAAACTCTCCACTGATATCTCCTAACTGGCTCTGAATTATTAAGAGTTGCTACAGTAAATGCAAATTTTTCTCTATCATTTTCCTGTAACGGTATTGTGAAAAAACAGTCTTTCAGATCAATGACTATGATAGGCCATCCTTTGGGTATTAAGGAAGGTAATGGCATTCCATGTTGCAGAGAGCCCATTGGTTGAATTACCTTATTTATGGCTCTCAGGTCTGTCAGCATTCTCAGGTCTGACTTCTCTTTGATAACAAATACAGGAGAAATCCAAGGGCTGGTAGATTCCTCTATATGTCCAGCCTCTAGCTGATCCTGTACTAATTTTTCTAAAGCCTCTAGCTTCTCAGAGGTCATAGGCCATTGTTCTACCCAAACTGATTCATCTGTAAGCCACTTTAATGGCAGGGCCTTTGGCTCCTCCGAAGGTCCATCATTTGTACCCAGTTTCTGTACAGCATGCATGGTTGGTAAATGTTTTCCATAGCGTCTTACCAGATCTTTTCTATTATCTAAAGATTGTACTTAATTTGTATCTGACAGTGGAGGAATATTAATCTGAGTATCCCATTGCTGTAAAAGATCATGACCCCAGAGATTTATAGCTATATCTGCCATGTATGGTTTCAGTATCCCTTTCTGTCCTTCCGGTCCAATGCAGACCACCGAGTTAACACTCTGTAGAACTCTAGATAGAGTTCCAATTCCTAAAAATTGTACATTTGCCTCTCTAAGAGGCCATTTCTGAGGCCAAGACTTTTGGGTAATAATAGTTACATCTACCCCAGTGTCTACCAAGCCAGAAATAACATTATTATTAATTTTCACTTTCAACTGAGGCCTTTTATCATTAATAGAAGTTTGCCAAAATGTGCGTTTCTCATTTCATCCATTCACATTTGATTTTTCATCACTATTTAAACTACCATCTAGAGCAGTATCATGTTTCAGAATAGGCAAATAACTATCTATTCGTCCCGTGAGAGATTTCTCCCACTGCTACTAGGAATGACCTGACCTTTCTCGATGTGAGGGACTTCTTGAGGCCCCCCTTGGCATTTCCCAGCCTTAACGGATTTCCTTGCATGTCCCTGGTAGATCTACATTCATTGGTCCAGTGTCTGCCCTTACCAATCTTCTACACAATCCAGAAGGCAGTGGCCTTCCGTATGAGGCATTGTTAGAATTCATTTGTCTACAATTTCTCTTAGTATGTCCATTTTACCACAGTTGAAACATCTAGGTTCCTGGCGCCTTTGTGGTCTCCAGGGGAAGTCTCTTCCTACCCAAGGTTCTGGTGCATAGTAGTAGTAACCTCTAGCCTCTTGGTACCTATGTTGACTTCTGTAAGGTGCTTCTCCTTCCCAAGCCCTTGTGTCCTCACCTCTAGAACTTTTAATTTCCTGTTGCCTTTTTAAACCTTTCAAAATGGCTTCTCCTACCCAAGCTCTAGTGGCTTGCACATGATAGTCAATGTTGGCTCCATGCAAAACCCATTCTTCTAGCGGAGCTGATCTGATCTTTAAAGGCAAAAGTATTCTTTTGCATATTGGGTGTGCATTTTCATAAGCTATTGTATATATAATTGATTGTCTTGTTTCTGGATCTGTTACCTGTAATTCCACTGCCCTAGTTAACCTTTGTAAGAAGTCCTGGAACTGTTCTGTAGGTCCCTGTTCTATTCTGGTATAAGCTTCTAGGCATTCTCCTGGCTCACGAACCTTATCCCAGGCATTTAATGCTGCTTTCCTGCATAGGGACAGTATATCATCATCATATTCATCCTGAGCCTCTGGGTCAGCATAAATACCCTGACCAAGAAGCTTATCTAGAGGGGCTTCAAAACCTTCCTTTATGCCCTGACACTCAAGGAGCTTCGCCTCTTCCCTCACCAATGCCTTCCACTGGATTTGGCATGAATTCTCAAGTACAGCTACTACCAATCGTTCCCAATCTGTGGGTGTCACCCTGTTAAAGGTTGCCCATGAATGTAATAGCTGTTTTACATATGGGCTATGGAGACCATATGAGACAACTGATTCTTTAATATTCTTAAGGTCCTTCAGCTGTATCGGTTGCCATTCATAAGCCATCCGTCCATAAAGTTTCTTAGAAGATGACTTTTCTACCATGGTAGCTGGGTACACAAATGGTGTACGAGTAACAACCTTAGAGGAATAATCATGATACCTGGGTGGAGTAGGTGCCTCAGATTGGAGTGATTCTGCCTCTGAGGCATCCCAATGATCTTTAAGCCTAGTAATGATATCCTTATGAAAAGTTTCAATCTCCTTAATCATAAAAGATTCCAAGCACGTTAGTGAATCTGTAAATTGCTCTAACTGCTCCTCTACACGTTTTTCTAGGTCTTTAATACCATCGTCCTTAGGCAGCATCTGGATGGTATGGAAATTGCCTTCTATGTATTGGAGTCTAGATTTGACGTTATGATTTGCTGATTTTGAGTCCTCAGCAATCGACTGTATGGACCTATGTAATCTGTCAGCCCTGTACTGTAAATTATCTTCCAAACATTCAGATCTAGACTCAAATTTGTGATCTGCTACCTTGGATGCTTCAATAATTGATTGAATGGCATTGTCCAATTCTTCAACCCTATTCTGGGAACTTTGCACCTTTGCATCTAGTTTCTGGGTATCATTGCCTATCTGAGTTTCTAGCTGGCTACAGATATTCTTTAGCTGGTCATGGTCTTCTGACAGCCTAGCCTCTAAGGCCTCAGATATGGAGGATCTCTCTGTGTTTATCTTATCATAAATACACTGCATCTCATCTTGGGTAACAGACAGCTCTGTCTTTAGCGTATTGGACACAGAGCCAAGCTTATCATCCAATTTCCGTTCCACTTGCTGCACAATTGTGGTCTGACCTAATCTGTTCTCCAAAACCTCATTTCGTAAAGCTGTTATTTCCTGTAAGTAGGTGGTTAGGTTATCCTTATCCCTGTTCCTGAGCCCTCTGGCTAGTAATACTATTTGTACCAACAAGCTAACTGCCATTACAGCATATAGGCCAGTAATTGGCAAATTAGCATCCTCCTCAAACATTGAATTCATGTAATAAGCAAAAATATTACCAATTTTAGCAAATGATAAATATTCCACCATAATTTTACCTGAATTCTGCTCCAAATATAGTAACTATCTTTGATCAGCAGGTGGCACCGGTGTTTAGCTACTCGGCGAGGCATTTGGCAGCAGTCGCTGGCAGCAGTGGAGAGAGGTCACAAAGCGGCTGCGCTTATCTTAGAGAGTATATGGCCTTGCGGCCGCAACCACTGAAAAAGATGTGGCTTTACCGCAGCAGTGGCCAGGGGAAGCTGCTGCTGAAAGCTGAGGCCTACTTGACTCTAGGCAGTTAGAAACGGTCTCCAAGCTGGGTGGATGGTTCTGAGCAGCTCAGCTGCAGCGGAAATGCGCTTGTGTGGTGCAGCGTGTCGGCTGGGAGCCAGGAGCACCTGTGGAGAGAGGGAGCTTTCCGGGCCTAGGCCGCAGGCCCGGTTGAACCCACAGCCTGTCCCAAATGGGGTGTAGGTTTCCAATATCCTGCTCCTGAGAACCAGATATAGTGGGAAATTACCAATACAGAGCCAGGTAGAAATATAAGGGTATTTAATAGGGAAAAGCCTTACTTACAGAGCGACCTAGCCAGCTGGCCTGGCAGCAGTTTGTACAGCAAGCCGAAAAGCAAAACCGAAAGTGACCAGCCACTGAAACTCTCACTCTACGTCACCCTGACCACACCCTCACAGGCGTGGTCAGACACACCTATAGTGAGCCCCTAACTAGGCATGGCCACAGCTTCCCCTACATGGCGGTTGCTCAGAAAAATGGAAATCAGTCTACCTCAATATCCAGCAATTCCTCTCTTGGGTATATATCCAAATAATGCACGTTCATACAACAAGGACATATGTTCAACCATGTTCATAGCAGCATTGTTTGTAATAGCCAGAAGCTGGAAGCAACCTAGATGCCCCTCAACTGAAGAATGTATAGAGAAAATGTGGTACATTTACATAATGGAGTACTACTCAGCAGAGAAAAGCAATGGAATCTTAAAATTCACAGGCAAATTGATGGAACTAGAAGAAGCCATCCTGAGTGAGGTAACCCAGTCACAAAAAGACAAGCATGGTATGTACTCACTCATATATGAATTTTAGACAGAGCAAAGTACTACCAGCCTACAGTCCTCTTCACCAAAGAAACTAGAAAACAAGAAAGACTCTAAGGGAAAAAATGCATGGACCCCAGAGAATGGGAAAGGGCAGGAACTCCTGAGTTAACTGGTAGCATGTGGGTAGGGGAGAAGGAGCTGCCAAAATGAGAGGAGAAGAAGAGGAGGGGAGAGGAGGAAATGGAGCAGCAAAAATGTTGAGTTGGGGGATAGAGGAGAGCAGGATGAGAGATACCATATCAGAGGGAGTCATTATAGGTCTGAGGAGAGATCTGGCACTAGGGAGATTTCCAGAGATCTACAAGGATGACATGAATTGACAATCAAGGCAGTGGTGGAGAGGATAACCTAAATGCCCTTCCCCTATAATGAGACTGATGACTACTTTTTATGCCATCCTAGAGCCCTCATCCAGTGGCTGATGGAAGCAGAGGCAGACACCCATAGATATACACTGAACTGAACTTTGGAACCTAGTTGCAGAGAGGGAAGAATGAAGATCAAAGAGGTCAGTACCAGGCTGGTGAAACCCACAGAAACATCTGGCCTGAACCAGGGGGAGCACATGGACATCAGACTCTGTCTGGGAGGCCAGCATAGGACTGATCCAGACCCCTGAACATGGATGTCAATTAGAAGGCCTCTGCACTCTGGGTGGCCCCTGATAGTGGATTAGTATTTTTCCCTGGTGAAAGAAGGGACTTTGAAAGCCCATCCCACATGAAGGGATGCACTCTTGGCTTGCACACATGGGGGAGGGCCTAGGCCTGGCCCAGGATGATGTGGTGGACTTTGGGGAGCCACCATCAAGGGCCCTACCCTGCCTGGGAAGTGGAGGGTAGATGGGGTGGGAGGCAGGTGAGGGGTTGGGAGGGAGGTTTGGGGGGAGGGGAGGGAGAGAGAGAGGGAGAGGGAGAGGGAGAGGGAGAAGAGGGGGAAACGGATTGACATGTGAAGCAAGCTTGTTCCTAATTTGAACTAATAAAAAAATAAGGAAAAAATAACATTTTTCATTTATTTTACATGGTGACTGCCATTTCCCCTCCCTCCTCTCCTCCTATTCCACCCATGTTTCCTTCCAATCTATCTCCCGCCCTTTTCATTCCTCCTCATCTCCACTCAGAAAGGAGCAGGCCTCCCTAGGGCAAAGCATGGCACATTAATTTGAGGCAGTACTGAGCTTCTCCTCTTGTGTCAATGCTAGGTAAGGTAATCTAGAATGGGGAACAGGTTCCCAAAAGTCAGCTAAGCTCCAGGGACAGGTCCTGAGCTCATTGCTAGGAGCCCTACAAAGAGAACAAACTATGCAACTATCACATACATGCAGAGTACCTAGGTCAGTCCCATGGAGGCTTCCTAACTGTTGATACAGAGTCCATGAGCTCCCACCTGCTCATGTGAGCTGTCTCTGTGGGTCCTCCCCTTAGAACCCCTGTCTCATATATCCCTCTTCCCTGTCTTCAGCAAGACTCCTGTAGCTCAATCCAGTGCTTGGCTGTGTATCTCTTCATCTGCCTCCATCAATTATTGGATATATTATCTCCAAAGACAATTAGGATAGTCACCAATCTGATTACAGTAAATGACCAGTTCAAGTATCCTCTGCACTCTTGCTAGGAGTATTAGCTGGGGTTATCCTTGTGGATTCCTGGGCCTGGTGCCAGGCTTATCCTTAACTCCCAAATGCCCCATCAAGATAACTCTTTCGTTACTCGCCACCTCCATACTGACTCCAACCCATCTCCTGCACCAACCCTGCCCAACTCAACTCCTCAGGTTCCC
The DNA here is from genome assembly GCF_003668045.3 of Cricetulus griseus. NCBI lineage: Eukaryota > Metazoa > Chordata > Mammalia > Rodentia > Cricetidae > Cricetulus > Cricetulus griseus. Next base: position 280,101,755 of record NC_048596.1, on the reverse strand, counting down.
ATCCCTCTGTTCTCCCCTCCACCAGCACCAGTTTTCTCGGGAGATCTTCTGTATTATTTCCCCTTCCCAGGGAAATCCATGCATTTCTCTTTGGGCCTTTCTTGTTATATAGTCTCTTTGGGTCAGTGGATTGTAGGTTGATTACCTATAATATATTCCTAATATCAAATTATGAGTGAGTACATACCATGATTGTCTTTCTGAGTCTGAGTTATAGCACTCAGAATGATTTTTTACTAGGTCATCCATATGGCTTCAAATTTCATTCAGTATTGTAAAAACAGCTTGTTTTGACATTAAAAAAAAAAAAACAGCCATGTGGATCAATGGAATTGAATCAAAGATGCTGACATAAATCCACATACTTATGAAAACCTTGTTTTTCACAAAGAAGCCAAAAATATACAATGGAAAAAAGAATGGATCTTCAACAAATGATGCTCGAATAACTGGATCTAAACAGGTACAAAAATGCAAGTAGATCCTTATCTATTCCCATGCACAAAATTCAAGTCCAAGTAGATCAAAGAAATCCACATAAATCCAGTTACACGGAAGCTCACAGAAGAGAAAGTACGAAGTAGCCTTGAATGCTATGGCACAGGGGACTACTTCCAGAATATAACACTACTAGAACAGACATAACTATCAATAATTAATAAATAAGACCTTCTAAAACTGAAAGGCTTCTGTAAGGCAAAGGACATTGTCAATACGACAAAACAGCAGCCTACAGAATGGGAAAAGATCCTCACCAATCCCACATCTGACAGAGGACTGATCTCCAAAATATATAAAGAAATCAAAAAACTAGATATCAAAATACCAAATAATCCATTTTAAAAATGGGGTACAGATCTAAATAGAGAATTCACAACAGAAGAATCTCAAATTGCTGAAAGACTTTAAAGGAATTGTTTATCATCCTTAGTCATCAGGAAAACGCAAAACAAAATGAGTCTGAGATACCATCTTACATATGATTGAATGGTTAAGATAAAATATGCCGATGACAGCTTATGTTGGAGAGGACGTGGAGTAAGGGGAAAACGCTTCACAGCTAGTAAGAGTACAAATATGTATAGCCACTTTGAAAATCAGTATGGCAGTTTCCCAGAAAGTTGGGAATCAGTCTAACTAAAGACGCAATGATACAACTCTTGGGCATATACCCAAAGGATGCTCAATCATATTACAAGGACACTTGCTCAACTAGATTTATAGCAGAATTATTTGCAATAACCAGAACCTGGAAGCAACCTAGTTGCCACTCAACCAAATTTTAGATAAGGAAAATGTGGTGCATTTACACAATGGAGTACTACTCAGCTGTTAAGTCAACTGTTTTTCTTAACCAGTAACCTATGTCACAGTCTATATGGCTCCTCAAAAGAAAATCATGTGTTCTAGCTGTGTGACACTTCCTTGCTTTGCTTTTTATCCTCTGTGGCTTCTGCTTTATCAGAGGCAGTGGCAGTACTTTATCTTAATTTTACTTATATTAATATTTCCACCAAACTGATCTCTAAAATGATTCTTTACTATGTTTATTAAAGACTTTCAACAATCAAAATCCTACTTAAACTAACACTATTTTTTTCCTTTTTTTTATTAGAAAGAAAATTATTTTACATGTCAATCCCAGGTCCCTCTACCTCCCCTGCCCCACCAACTAACATCCTACCTATCCCATACCCTTTCTTCTCCCCAGGGAGAGTGAGGCCTTCCATAGGGGGTCTTCAAAGTCTGTTGTATTCTTTGGGATAGGGCCTAGCCTAACCCCCTTGTGTGTAGGCTCAGGTAATATTCCTCCATGTGGGATGGGTTCCTAAAGTCCATTCCTCTGGTAGAGATAAATACTGATCCACTACAAGAGGTCCCATAGATTTCCAAGGTCTCCTCACTGACACCCACATTCGGGGAGTCTGGATCAGTCCCATGCTGGTTTCCCAGCTATCAGTCTGGGGACCAAGAGTTCTCCCTTGTTCAGGTCAGCTATTTCTGTGGGTTTCACCACACTGGTATGGACCCCTTTGCTCATCAGTCCCCCTTCTCTGCATCTGGATTTCAGTTCAGTCCAAGGTTTAGTTGTGGGTGTCTGCTTCTACTTCCACCAGCTGCTGGATGAAGGCCATAGGATGGCATATGAATATCAATCTCATTATCGGGGGAGGGCATTTAAGGTAGCCTCTCCTCTGTTGCTTAGATTGTTAGTTGGTGTCATCTTTGTAGCTCTCCAGACATTTCCCTAGTGGCTGATTTCTCTTTGAACTTATAATGTCTCCCTCTATTATATCATCTCTTATCTTGCTCTCTTTTGTTCTTCCCCCAACTCAACCTTCTGTCCCATCATGTCTTCCTCATCCCTCCTCTTCTCCCCTTCTCATTTTCCTAGTTCCCTCTCTCCTCCCCCATGCTCCCAATTTGCTCAGGAGATCTTGTCCCTTTCCCATTCTTGCATTGGTGTTTTGCCTACTTGTATGTCTGTGTGAGGGTGTCAGATACCCTGGAACTAGAGTTACAGACAGCTTTCAGCTGTGATGTCAAATCTCTGGTGTGACTATTCTCCAGTTTCCTCATGTGAGCACTTAGAGCTATGAACTTTCCTCTTACTACTGCTTTCAAAGTGTCCCATAAGTTTGCGTATATTGTGTCTTCATTTTCATTGAATTCTAGAAAGCCTTTAATTTCTTTCTTTATTTCTTTCTTGACCCAGGAATTGTGCAATTGTGTGTTGTTCAATTTCCATGAGTTGGTAGGTTTTCTGCAATTTGTGTTGTTTTTGAATTCTAACTTTAAAGCATGGTGGTCTGATAAGACACAGGGGATTATTCCACTTTTTTTTGTACCTGTTGAGGTTTGCTATGTTGCCGAGAATGTGGTCGATTTTTGAGAAGGTTCCATGTGATGCTGAAAAGAAGGTATATTCTTTTGTGTTTGGATGGAAAGTTCTATAGATGTCTGTTAATCCCAATTGGGTCATAACTTCTGTTAGTTCCTTTGTCTCTTTGTTAAGTTTCTGTCTGGTGGTCCTGTCCAGTGGTGAGAGTGGGGAGTTGAAGTCTCCCACTATAACTGTGTGAGCTCTTATTTGTGATTTGAGTTTCAATAATGTTTCTTTTACGAATATTGGTGCCTTTGTATTTGGGGCATAGATGTTTAGAATTGAGACTTCTTCCTGATGGATTTTCCTGTGATGAATATGAAATGACCTTCTTCATCTCTTTTGATTGATTTTAGTTTGAAGTCTAACTTGTTAGATACTAGGATAGGTACCCCAGCTCATTTCTTGGGTCCATTTGCTTGGAATATCTTATCCCAACCCTTTACTCTGAGGTAGTGTCTGTCTTTGAATTCAAGATGTGTTTCTTGTATACAGCAGAAGGATAGATTCTGTCTTTGTATCCAATCTGTTAGTCTGTGGCTTTTTATAGGCAAGTTAAGACCATTAATATAGAGGGAAATTAAGGTCCATTGAGTGTTTATTCTTGTTTGTTTTGGGTTTGTTGTTGGTAGTGGTATTGTATGTGGATTTACCCTGCTTTTTCTTTTGGGTTTTGGTAAAGTGGGATTATCCATTGCCTATGTTTTTGTGAGTGTAGTTAATTTCCTTAGGTTGGAGTTTTCCTTCCAGTACTTTCTGTAGGCCTGGATTAGTGATTCCATATTGTTTAAAATCTGGTTTTGTCGTGGAATATCTTGTTTTCTCCATTTATGAAAGTTTTGTTGGGTATACTAGTCTGGGCTGGCATCCATGTTCTTTTATAGTTGGTAGACTATTTATCCAGGTCCTTCTGGCTTTCAGAGTTTCCATGGAGAATTCTGGTGTAATTCTGATAGGTTTGCCTTTATATGATACTTGACCTTTTTCCTTTGCTGCTCTTAATATTCTTTCTTTATTCTGTATGTTTGGTGTTTTAATTATTATGTGATGAGGGGACTTTCTTTTGTGGTCCACTCTACTTGGCATTCTGTAGGCTTCTTGTACTTTCATTAGCATGTCTTTCTTTAGGTTGGGAAAGTTTTCTTCTATGATTTTATTGAAAATGTTTTCTACACCTTTGAGTTGGATTTCTTCACCTTCTTCTATACCTATTATCCTTAGGTTTGGACTTTTCACGGTATCCCATATTTCCTGGATATTTTGTGTTAAGGATTTGTTGGACTTAAGATTGTTTTGCTTGATGAATTTATTTCCTCTAGTTTATCTTCAGCATCTGAGATTCTGTCTTCCATCTCTTGTATTCTGTTGGTTATGCTTGTATCTGTGGTTCCTGATTGTTTACTCAGCTTTTCCACTTCCAGCATTCCCTCAGTTTGTGTTTTCTTTATTGTCTCTATTTCAGTTTTCAGGTCCTTAACTGTTTCCTTCAGCTGTTTAATTGTATTTTCTTGATTTCTTGCATCTTTTGGTTCATCTTTTCTTCCATTTCTCTGAAGGATTTTCTGATTTCCTCTCTTAGAGTCTCTATCATTTGCATGAAGTTGTTTTTAAGGTTGCTCTCTTCTGTTTCATCTGTGTTGGAATGTTCAGGTCTTGCTGGTGTAGAGTCCCTAGACTCTGGTGATGTCATATTGGTTTTCCTGTTGTTGGATTCATTCTTTTATTGTCGTCTTCCCATCTCTTCTTCCAGGGGGGTGCAGGTCGTGTCTGTCTCTTCCTTTCCTGGTTTGTATGGGTCCTAGGTTCTCTTCAGGTGGGTGCAGGAGGGTCTGAGGCACTCGCTCTCCAGGTGGGCGAGAGCAGGACTAGTGCACAGATGTCAGCAGACTCTGGGTTGCTTGGTCCTCTGGGGCTGATTCAATCTGCCTCTGCACTGCTTGGGGGCCGGAATAGCCCAGAGATCTCAGCAGAGTCAGGGTCACTTGGTTCTCAGGGGCCAATTCAATCTGCCTGAAGACCCCTGGGGGTGGGATTTCCCAGAGTGGGCAGGCAGAAGTTGGGCCCAAGGCAGGGGCGGAAGCAGCTCACCTCTGCACTCTGTGGGGGTCAGAATAGCCCAACGATCTCAACAGAATCGTAAACTAACATTATTTTTGTATAAAATAATTGCTTCAGTTGAACAGTACAGCCTAGGAGGAACTCAACTTCATCATAATCCACAGGTAAAAATATCCAGCAGAATGGGATATTTCCATGAGATAAACACATTATATCACAGGCAATGGGGATCTCCCCACACACATTCACACCATGCCAGATACCAGAGAAAGGTAGCAGCAACCAACATGCAAAGACACAACAGTAGCAAGAGATATTCTTGTGCTGAGGCTCTCAGGCCTGTGCCCATCTGAGATTCACCCATCAGAGTTTTGTCCTTGGTGGGCTGATCTCCTAAAGTCAAATGCCATCTGCTGGGCCTCTGACATGGCCACTGGCAATCCACCATGATTGAGAGGAAGACATACACATTCGATAGGGCTGTATCTATCCAACTCTATACAAACATCCTTAAATATCAGTTATCTGTCTGACAAGTGCACAATAATACTTAGGAAAACTCAAAGTAAAATGGTCATGAATTTAGTTTTTAAAAACTTTTCATGTGATATATTAAAATGGAAACAAGACAGACTTCTTCGCCTGCAGTAATTTACATTCTCTGTATTTTTAAGTCACACCTGAATCCTCTTTTCTGATTTTTTGGTACATCCACTCTGTAATCATATGCCCAGCTGTACTAGTCAGAGTGTCATTGAAGTCCACATAGCAATTTTCTGTGTCCAGTAAAACCCCTTAGGCCTCCTTTTTGCACACATGAGGCTTCTGGTTTTGTTTGTTTGTTTGTTTGTTTTTAGTTTGAGCAACTCCATTACTTTTTCTAAAGCTGTGAAGACCTAGGCTGAGACACTGTGGATTGGACTGGATGACAAGTATTTCTAACATCTCTATTTTCTTCTGATTATTTAATCTACTCTAAAGGTGTTTCTGTCATAGGCTGAGACATTGATGGTCTAGTCTGAGGGACATGTGCTTCTTACAACTCTGTTTCCTGTTGGTTATCTCATCTTCTCTGAAAACACTCCTTATGAGGTTTAGTTTCAGCCAAGAGAGTCCCAGACAGATTCCCATTGTTTGACTCTTCAAATATGCTATCTGCAGCGCCTTCACGGTTCTCAGGCTCACGTGTGTTCCCCACACTGATGTGCAGTCTGAGGTAGGACCGTGGAACACACAAACTGGTGTGTTCTTCTTCTCTCAATTCTGATAATTATGAAAAACAGGACATCTGTGGTTCTTAGGGTTTTCAGAAAAGCTTCTGTCTGGGACTCTGTCTGGGGTCTGGTGAATCTCCAGGGTCATGGGTTCCTGCCTGAAGTGCCTTACTCACTAGTCAAGCTAGCTTATGGCTCTACTCTATTGCCAGGGCTTAGGCTTCAGGGAGGGCTAGCCATTGTTCCGGGAAGGAAAGTGTGGAGCCACATGCTGCTGTGCTTTTGCCCCAATAGATGCCTCTGTAACTAGCACTTAGGAAGCCCTGGACAGCACAGCCCTGGTTTCCACCTTTGAACAGAAGCTGCTGTGCTCCAGGAGAGTGGAGACAAGCAATGTACACAACCCTGGATCCTGCTGACTCATGCTCCATAAGCATCCTCATAACTTTTCTCTGGTTACATGCAACTTCTTTCCCTAGGTTTTGTGCTTCTTGTTTATTTCTTTGGTTTTATTTTTGATGTTGTTATTTTAAGATAATAATGGAAATATATCATTTCTCCCCCCAGCCCCCCGCCTTTCCTGCTTCATACCCTCAGAGATTCTTTTCATATTCTGGCCTCCTTTTTCATTCATATATGTTATTAACTATAATATAGTCAGCATGCATAGTCAGATGTGTCTGTATGTTTTCAGGGCTGACCACTTGGTATTGGACAAGTCCTTGTTCCCTAGGTTTTGAAGACCTCATTAGTACTGTCTTACTGCTTGAGAATGGCCTCAGTTGATCCATCACCTGATCCCAGTTTGGATGCTCAATGGCAGGAATGGAAGATGAAATTTGGAAAAACCTACAGCCCGGTTGGTAACATGGCACTGTCTAGAGGGATTTCAGGGAGGATGGCCCTTGCTGTTGGGAGTCTGTAGACATAAATGTGGCCACAGAGAACAGCCATCACTAAGGATGAGCTTAGACATGCACTATGAACTCAAGGGCCAGCTGGCTGATGCTCTGGGTGTGAGGATGCCTGGCTGATGCTCTGGGTGTGAGGATGCCTGGCTGTAGTGACCTGAGATCCCTCTCTCTGCCTCCTCTGGACTTGTCACTACACTATCTTTGGTCACCTTGTGTGTGGAGTTAATGTGAAGAAAATACTATTTGTTGTATTCATCTCCAGGATGAAGAAGGACACAGAAGAGTGGTGTGGGAGGAAAATAAGAAGAAAATCGAGAAGAACAATGTGGAATATGAGCAGGGCAAGACCACCTACTGTATGGGCTTGAATTATTTTAGTGACATGGTGAGTGATATATGGATTATCAATTCTGTTTTTTCACTTCAGATCTTTACAGTTAGTCTCTTAGTTTTCAATGTTTTGTTTCCTTTCCCATGAAGACCGAGAATAAATTACAGTGGAAAGCCATACCCTACAAATTTGTGTAAATTTGAGAGTATAGAAGAGAACAGCTAAGTGACACCAGTGATGGATTAGGTATGACAATATCTCATTCCTACCCTTAAATGCCCACAGGAAGCCAAGAAGGAACTCGTGTACTCACTCACATCATCTGGAATATTGGCAGTTCACTGTTTGATTAAGTGCTCTGCTCTATGAAATGTGGAGAGAGTTTATATGGGGTTGTAGATGACAACCTTTTCTTCTTGATTGGGGTACTGTAGTTGGACATTACACATGGTGACCATGAAGGCAAAGGCCCCAGGGAAGATACTGTGACAAAATCACTGTGCTGCAGTTTTTCTAATCAATGTGATATGTGCTTTTCTTCCAGCTGGAATAACCGGAGGGGCATGATTGGGAACAATAAGACAGCCTGGGAGTAAATCAATCACTCTTTCATTGCCTTAGAAGATTCTGCCCAAGATATGATCAGGATATCAGGATGCTTTGGAGAATGGACTGGGGGAAAGAAGGAGCAGGAGGGGTCCTTTCCATCACATTTTGGAATGAAACAGCGAATTCATTTGATATCAATACTGTGATATGAACAACCAGGCATATTCTCACTAATAAAACATGAACAACTTTCAGCACAGTATCTTAAAATTAAAGCTTGACTTTAAATGTAGTATTATACTTTATTACTGGTTTTGTTTCTATAAGATTTTATGTAATGAAAACTTTCTGTTTGAAGGTATGCCAGGCTGTGGGATGGTGTTCTAGGAGGAGTACTTAGTTTTATCATTATACAATCAGGTTCCCAACTCTGGTTCAGCTGTTTCCAGGGATTCAGGTGAAAGTTGACAAGGAATTTTCTGGGATTCCAACTTGTTAAATCACATGAGTTGAGCAAGTATAATTGGTTACTGGAAAGCATTCAGTGCAGAGATGGCAACTTCTGTCCACTGCCCTGACCTGTGCCATGAATCTCATTCTATATGAACATATGAGTGACCTGTACGAGCTGTGCTGTGACCACTTTGAGGCCATCTAAGGGATGAGGTCTAGGGTCACAGAAGTGTAGACAATGCTCAAGTGACTATCAGAACCCAACAGAGCCCACTCATGCAAAAAGGTAACGACTGTCTCTTGCTGTAATTGCTTTCGGTCTAACCTCAGAAGTCACCATAGTTGCAGGAGGGTTCACATCTCCAAAATCCAATTTTTTTCCTTAAACTTCAGGAAGTGACTATCTATGAAATTATAACAATACAGCACATTACAGACTGGTAACAGACAAATGCACAGTTTTAATTTCCATTCCAAAATGGAATCATGGGGACATAGCAAGGAATAACATGCTCAAAGCAAGACAATAATCAATCAGAAAAAGTACCATATCCTAAATTTCATGACTGACTCAGAGAATTGATTGTTTCACCTATGATACCTGTAGGACTGGTAGATACTCTGTCTGCCTGGCTCTTGCCATATGTTTAGCTGTGGCTTTCTTTGGTGGGTATGTCATGACTCTGTTCTCAGCACCTCCTATGAACTCCACTGTAAGTTAGACTTCACCTTCACAGTGCATGAGAGGCCTCTCAGAGCCCGCTTGCAGAAGCTCTGACCTGAGAACAAGTGCCTCACCCCAGTGTCTCTCAGAATCCATTACTCACCAAATTTTGGGATTTTCATGCCTATCACCCAGGTGTTCACAAGTTACACCACCTGGTTTTCAGACACCTTTGTGTAAAGCTTGGCACTTTGGAATTTAAATGCATTGTCTTCTGTGCAGTGTTCCTTGAGACTCATTTCCCTAGAGAGTAGTTTTCCAAGATACCCTAAATGTTCCACAATCAACCCACGCTGACTCTCCCACTGTCACAGGCATGTATTTGGGTCTGTAAGGGAGACACTCTCATTTCCAGGCTCTTCAGTCTCAACAATGAACCTCACAAACACTCATGGATGGTTATAAGAAGTCAGAGCATTTACTAAATGAGAAATAGTCAAGTGTTTGTAGGGCATTAGAAGGCAGGCTAGGGGTATCCAGTCATGTCTCTCCTGCTACCTTACCTCTGTTAATGTCTGGAATTCCCACCTCCAACCTGCTCCTGTTCAGTATCTTCCTGCCTCATCACCATCTAAGCACAACCTTGTGAGGCTGTGGGATGTAGTTCACATTCAGACAGCAGCAGTAAGCAACAGCAACACAATTGTCACAGTTTTCTCTGTGATTGAAGGTTATCCATCAGGATTCCCTCCTGTATACAGAAAGACGTTCTTTATGTATTATATAAGTATACTATATAGCTGAAGTATATGCACAGCTGTTCATGATGGCTTCCCAAACTTTACACAGATCAATTCACCCCACTTTCCTCATTGTGCCAAGTCCATGTCAGAAAACCATGAGACAAATATATCCTCCAAAATGGAAATCAGCCCCTGAACCTTGGCACATGATACTACAATAGGCTAGACTCCAGCTACTGCCCACCCCCTGTCCTACTGAAGGGTATTTAATAACCTATCCTTACTTTTCTGGCCTAAGCATGAATTATTCACATCAACAAATCCCTTTCTTGGTCTCCTAAACTTACGATGCCTTTCTTCTATATCAGTGTTCTCCTTCCCATTTAATGACCCACCTATGCCATGGACCACACATGCTCAAATCCAGGTCCTCTTGCTAAACATAATAATGTTCAGTTCCTTGTTTTCCCTACAAATGTCATGATGTCATTTTTCTTTAAGTCTCAAAGAAAGTATATTGAATAAACACACTGTGTTTTCTTTTTTTCATTCATCATCTGGTGGATGTCTAGACTGGTCAAGTGTCTTAGCTGTTGTCAGTGGTGCAGCAGTGAGCACAGGTATATGGATGACTCAGGTGTGTTGACTTAGCCTCTTTTGGCATATTCAGCAGAGATATAGCTGCATTTCAGTTATAATTTTGTTGTGAGAAACCTGCTCACAGAATTGCCAGTGTCTGCATTGGTCCACATCCCTTTCATCAGTGGACACATACTCCTTAGTCTTGCACTTGTCATGAGCTTAGTTTCCCTTAAACTCTGACTCTGGTGGAGAGACTCTGGGAGCAGTTTGTATTTGCAATCCCCTTGTTGCTGGTGACATTTCACTTCAATTTTTTTTTAACTATGAACAAACCTTTGATGGGGCGTGTCCTGTATGCTGTGAATATACATTTTTCTTATTGGTTGATCAACAAAGCTGTTTTGGTCAATGAGAGGTATGACTTAGCCAGGCAGCAATCCAAACAGCGATAGAGAAACATAGTAGTTGGAGTCAAGGAGATGCCATGTAGCTGTCAAGGAAGAAAGAGTCCTGGGCATCACTGGTAAGCCCAGGCCGCTGGAGATACACAGATTAATGGAAATGGGTTAGTAATTGAAAAAGAACTAGCCAATAAGAAGCCTGAGCCATAGGCTAAACAGTTTATAAATAATATAAGCCTCTGTGTATTTATTTGGGACTAGTTGGCTATGGAACCAGGCAGGACAGAAACTTCCATGTACAAACCTTCTTCGATAATTCATCTGATTATTGGCTATTTTTAAAGCTATAACTTTAATTTTTGAGATTATAATATAAATATACTTTTTCCTTATCCTCTTCTTTTCTTTCAAACTTTCCCATATACAGTAATTTATCACCTCTTTTTTTATCTGTGCTACATGTAACAACATATATTTGTGTGTATTCATAAATACATAAATACAACCTCCTTAGTCTGTGTAATGTTACTTTTATGCTTGTTTTCAGGGCTGACCACTTTTAGTTAAATGATCATTTGGTGTGGTTTCCATGGGGAAGATTATATACTTCCTATTCACGGCATGTGTTAGTTCCCTGTAGTGCTCTGTGTAGGGCCGAAGCATCACTGGCTTCTCTCTGTTGACTTTGGCATGTCATTTGGTGTTGGAGTTGTTCAGCTTGGGTAGTCAAGTTGATGTGACCTTTTATGGGGAACATTTGACATTTCTAAAAGAAACAATCGAAGATAAAATCCCCTGTTTCTTGCATTCCTTCTTTTTTAAAATTTATTTTATTACTTTAGTAAAATGTACATAACAAGATTTATCATTGTAAACATTTAAGAGGGAAATTATTTTTTAAGGTAAGCACAGCTGTAGGGATATAGCCTTTTGTCTTTTAAAGACAATGTCCCATTGTCTTTCAGAGCAATTTAGCTTCTTTTTTTTCTTTCTCTCCATTTTTTATTTAAATTAGAAACAAGATTATTTTACACGTCAATCCCAGTTCCTCCCAGTTCCTCCTCCTCTGCCCCCCCCCAACTAACACCCTACCTATCCCATACCCTTTCTGCTCCCCAGGGAGGGTGAGGCCTTCCACAGGGGGTCTTCAGAGTCTATCATATCATTTGGGATAGGGCCTAGGCCCATCCCCTTGTGTCTTGGCTCAGGGAGTATCCTTCTATGTGGGATGGGCTTCCAAAGTCTATTCCTATGCTAGGGATAAGTACTGATCTACTACAGGAGGCCCCATGGATTTCCGAGGTCTCCTCACTGACACTCACGTTCATGGGTCTGGGGATCAGTCCCATGCTGGTTTCCCAGCTACTCTTTCAATCAACTATCTTTCGATGGTCCCTGAGCTTTAAGAATGGGTATTGTTTTGTAGGTGTATCATCTGGAACTGGGCTTCAAAACTCTGCACATTGATTGGTTGCTGTTTTCTATAATGGTCTTCATCTTTTTGCAAAGAGAAGATTTCTTGATGGTGGGTGAAGAAATACAGTTTTCTGTTGGTATAAAGATAATTATTTAAAATATAGCTAGGGATTATGCTGGTTTACTAAATTGTGATTTTTAGATTCTTCTGCAAGGACCCTGACTTCACTAGCCCCAGGCAGTTGACTAGATTTTGGTTCCATGTAGGTGAACCTGTAGCCAGCCCCTAAGTAGGCATGGCTACAGGTTCCCCTACAATTCCCCTTTTAGTCTAAAAGAGGATTAAAACTTAACAGTGTAAAGTATCCAAAATTAACAATCATAAAGGTGAAATACAAGAAGATACAACAATCTGCTTATGTCACATCCTAACTACCTATTTTAACTAAATCCTAAAGTCATCTAAAAGAGGTGTCCAAGCTTGAACATCTCCACCCTGTTGAGTATATCTTAAGTTCAATTAGGAAGAAGTTGGGAACCCCCAATATGTGTGTGCAACTACTGCTGTTCATAGCTGTCATAGCTGTCATAGCTGTCATAGCTGAGTAGGACTATTTGTTGCTTCCCTCATTTGGAAGCTTGCATGTTGCCTTCTGGTGCTAGGAAAGCTAGTGTTCATCTGATCAGTTCCAGGTCAGGATCCTTGGTGTTTTTTGTCTGAAGTGCATAGTGTCTTCATAATATTCCTTAACACAAAAAATAAATGACCCAGAGACTGAATAGGGGTTCAATCTTCAAGATGAAGATCAGAAAAGCAAAGTAGTGAGTTACTAGCTCTTACCACTGCCTTGGGCTGAATAGGCCGATCCTGCTGCTTCTTCTCAGCATGGCTATAGAATCCTGAGACCGAATGTCTTCCTATCATCAATGTGGCTGGAGAACGAATCTCTGATACTGACTATTGAAGATCCTGCTCCTATCTTTAATATCCTTCTAGTGCTGGGATTAAAGGCGTGTGATCCCAGGTGCTGAGATCGTCTTTGTGGGAACTGTTTCTCTTTAGGATTGGATCAATCTTGTGTATATCTGAGTGACCTTGGACTCACAAAGATCTGTTTACTTCTTAATCCTGAGTCCTAGGATTAAAGGTGTGTACCACCACCTCCTGCTGGCTGCTGGGATTAAAAGTGTGTGCCTGCCTCCTGTAGCTTTTGGCTGACTATGTTTTTTGAATCCTCAGGCAAGCTTTAATAAATCATAAATAATATATCACCACAATATTCATCTTTAAGAAAAACAAAATCATGGATTTTGCAATACATAGATGGAACTAGAAAAGATCATATTAAAGGAGGGGGTAACCTAGACCCAGAAAGACAGATGTTGAATTTTGTCTCTTATCAAGGGTTCATAGCTCTAAATCTTCGGATGTTTGTATATAACCTGGAGTCACTGTAGAGACTAGGAAAATAGAAAGAGACCATTGCTGTGTGGTGTTTGGGGAGCAATAAAAAGGAGAAAAGTAGGAGACAGATCAGCATGTAAAGGGAGAAAAGGGAAAGCAGGGAGGAGTAATTAGGGAGGAAGAGGGAAATAAATAGTGAAGGAGGGAGGAAGATGAAACAACATTAAGGTTGTCTGAAAAACTCAAAACAAATTGTGCTGCTATTACCTTAGAACAACTATGGTATACTTAAGTTAGTATATAAATATAAAGCTTAAGTAAAAAATTCCAGTCTGGGCTGACAACTCCTTCCAAAAGCCCAGAGAATCTAACACAATCCCCAACACCTGGTTGAGAAGCCATCTTTGAAGTTGTTGATCAGGGTGGTCCAAAACATTACAGGCTGTTGCTCTTGCTTTGGCTGCCCCCCAGAGGTAGAAAGAAGCCAATGCGTAGAGGAGCTGATTCTCTGGAGGCTTAGTTCTTGAAGTTGTTTATAGATTCTAGAATATTAATCTTCTGTTTTAGATTTGCTGTCAAAATATTCTCCCATTCAGTATGCTGTGTCTTCAGTCTGTTGATTGTTTTCTTGGTGGTGCTGAAGCTCATTATGTTTTTTTTTAACAATCAATTGTGGCCTTTCCTGTGTTGATATCCTATGTTACCATCCTTTTTGGACAGTTCTAGTCTGCTTGATCTTGACACATTCCCTTATATTGTCCGGCAGTAGTTTCAAAGTCTTGACTATTCCATTAGTGTCTTTGATCCTGTTAAACTGCCCCCTGACTATGCTATGAGAGTGTGTATCTACTGAAGTAGTCTTGTCATCTCCGTGTAGACATCTAATTCCCCCAGCAACAATTAATTGTTGAGGAGGCTGTCAGTTGTTAATACATGTTTTTTGACATTGTCAAAATTAGGGGACTCAGGTTGCATAAATTTATTTCTGAGTCTTGAATTTCGTTCCATAGATTTGTATGACATTCACTATGATATTATGCTGATTTTGTCATTGTGACTCTATAATGTAATGCATCATGGATTATTGTGATACTCTACCATTATTCTGTCTAGTACTTTTTGGACCAATGATTTTTTGCTTGCAAAAACAATTTAGAATTTAGACTTGAAGGTTTCAGAAGACTGTCGCTAGAATTTTAGTAAAAGCGCTGTTAAACTTCTAGTAGCATTTGGTAATATAGTTGTTTGTACAAAATTCTGGTTATTGGTGAGCATGGGGCTCCTTCCTATCTTTAGGATTCTCATGAATTTTTTTTTCTTAGTTGTCTTGACATTTTTGTTGAAGAGGACTTTTACTACATTCTTTAAGTGGGTGTGGTAGTGGTTGTTATTGCTGTTGGATGCTTTGTGAGATTTTCTTTGTAATTTTGATGGACATGTAGAATACTACTCATATTTTAAATGTTCTATACTTTCATAGCTTTATGCATATATAATGTATTTAGTCATTGTCATCCCTCATTAAACTTTCTTGCCCCCCATTCCCACTGTTTCTCCCCAGCATATCTCTCTTCTACCTTAATGACTCTTTCAGGTGTGGGCCCATTGGGTTTAATTATGATTGTTTACATGTGCCTGGGTGGGATTTTTATTGAGTAAGACGCACACTGCTTAATAGACTATTTAGATTTTTAAAGGATCACATTCCTCACTTGAATGTATATTCCAACCCGAACAGCAAGTGAATTTTAAAGCTTTTTAACAGGTACTTGCTGCTATGTAGAATAGTCTGTCATTTGAGCTATTTACCCAACACAATCAATTTAACCTGAGTTCTCAGTAACAGGAATGCTATCTGGAATTTGTGGAAGGACTCATAAGTAGTTTCTAGCAGAGGCCCTTGATGTCTGTGAAAACACACACACATTCAAAACAAACAATCATACATACAAACAAAAAAAAAACAGTGTGTTGAAATGATCAGAAAAAAAAGCAGTGCAGGACATGGAAGTAGAAATAGAATCACTAAGGAAAACGCAAAATGAGGTAAAACAGGAAATGAAAAATTTAGGAAGTCAAACAAAACCCTCACAGGTTAAGTCCCTACAACAGAGTGTTAAGACATAGAAGGGAAAATCTCAGACAGTGAAGACAAGGTAGAAGAAATGGACACCCTAGTCAAAGAAAACACTAAATCTAAAAACATCCAGGCCAAAAAATATATCCATGCAATGTGGGAAACTATAAATAAAAAAACAAAATCTATGAGTAATAGAAAGAGAGGAAAGAGGAGAAACCCAAGATCAAAAGTACAGAAAAGGTTTTCAATAAAAGCAAAGAAGAAAATTTCCATAACCCAAAGAAAGAGGTGCCTATAAAGGTACAAGAATATTACAAAACACCAAAAATAGAGGACCAGAATATAAATCCTCCAAGGCACATAATAATCAAAATAATAAACATACAGAGCAAAGGAAGATATTAAAAGAGGCCAGGGAAAAGACCAAGTAGCATGTGAAGGTGGACCATTGGAATAACACTGAACTTCTCAATGGAGACTCATAACACAGAAGGGACTGGACCGATGTACGGACTCTGGGAGACCACTGGTGTCAGCACAGACAACTATAGCCAGCTAGACTTTAAATCATTACATGATGAAACCAAATTTAAGCACTATCTACCTACTAATCTAGCTCTACAGAAGCGGCTGGTAGAAGATGAATTTAACTAGGCTTAAATACTCAACAACTGCTGGTGTGAAAAGGACAGATCTGGTCCTCTTTACCCACTTTGCTCTTCAAGCCAAAAGCCATGTTACAATTAAGACAAAGTTTGCGTAAGAGAGCAGCCCTCCCATCTTTTCTCAATATCATGAATGTTTTAAACACAAGTACAGAACACTAAGCAAAGATTCTACCATGACTACATTCCCAAGTGCAAGTACTCTGCAAACATGAAGATTTCTTTCATTTTGTTTGGAATGGGGAACTAAACTTTGTTCCCATTATCTGTATATTTCAATTTCCTGTGCAGTCTTACATCCACCTTGACTGAGAGGGAAGGCATATACTTTCTACAGGGCTGTATCTATTCTGCCTGTAGCAAACACACAAACATCCTTAAATATTAACTGTCTGTCTGACAGGTGCACAGTAAAATTCTGAAAAACTCAAAGGAAAATGGGCACGAATCCAATTTTTTTTACCATTTCCTGTAATGTATTAAAATAGAAACAAATTTCATATCTCTTTGCATGCAGTAATTTACATTCTCTGTGTTTTTCAGTCACACCTGTATCCTCTTTTCTGATTTTTGTTACATCTGCATTGTAATCATATGTCCAACTGTGCTAGTTAGAGAACTGGCGAAGTCCACACAGCAATTCATGTGTCCAGTGAAACCCTGTAGGCCACCTTTGTGCACACACGAGGCACCTTCTTTGGATCTGGCAACTCATGTGGTCTTTATTCATGATGAGAATTCCTGAGCTGAGACATTGATGGCCAGGCTGAGTGATTAATGACTGGTGTCCCTAACATCTCTGGTTTGGGGTGGTTATTCCATACCCTCTGAAGACACTCCTTCTGTCTAGGCTGAGACATTGATGATCTAGTCTGAGTGACAAGTGCTTCTGGCACCTGTTTCCTGCTGTTTCCTGCTGGTTATTTCATCCTCTCTGTAGATGTTCCTGTCTGTCATAGGCTGGGTTTCCAGCAAGGCAGCCACAGACATTCTTTTATTTTTCAGATGTGCGGTAGGACTATGGGACACACTAGCTGTCCCCATTGGTATCATCCTGACATGATTTTTGCTGTCCCTGAAGTTATTCTTTGACAGACTATTTTGTGAGTTTTAGAATTCTCAGAATAGTTACATCCTATAAAAGCACAGCTTGGGTCTGGGGTCGAGTTTGTCTCCTGAGCCATATTTTTTAACTCTGTGGCTCAGCTTGCACGTGATGCCAGATGGTGGGCCAAGGCCTCCAGGTAGGGAGAGCCTCCACCTGGAGGGGATTAGATTGGAGGCAGGGCTGAGCCTTTGCCCTGGGGGCCTCCTTTGTATTTAAGCAGCTCCTAGCCAGCCAAGGACAATGCAGTACTGGTCTGAGCCACTACTTGGAAGCTACAAGTTTCAGGCAAGAAGTAGACACCAGCCAAGGTGCCCAGGACATGAGATCCGGCTGACTGATGCTGCAAAAACATTCCAATAGCTTTGGTATGGTTTACCTTAGACTTCTTTCTCTAGGTTTTTGGTACCTGACTCCTGCTGTTTTCCCAACCATCTCTTTGCTTAGAAATGGCTTCTGCTTCTCCATGCCCTGATCCCAATTTGGATGCTGAATGGGAGGAGTGGAAGAGGGAATTCAAGAAAACTTACAGCCAGGTTGGTAACATAATAGCAATCCATGGGGATCTCAGAGAGAATGAATTTACATGCAAGGAGTTGGGGATCATAAAAGCAGCCATAGAGACCATCCATCACCAAGGAATTGCCTAAAGACATGTATTAGGAACTCAAGTCGGCCAGCATTGCTGATCCTCTGGGTGTGGAGGGTGTAGTGTGTCCTGAGACCCCTCTCCATGGATCCTCTTTACCTGTCACGCTACATATCACTTGGTCAGCTTGTGTGGGGTTTAACATGGAAGAACTATTTTCAGTTGCATTTATTTCCAGGATGAAGAAGGGCATAGAAGAATGGTGTGGGAGGAAAACAAGAAGAAGATAGAGGAGCACAATGCAGAGTTCGAGGAGGGCAAAACGGGCTTCTGCATGGGCCTGAATGAATTTAGTGACTTGGTGAGTAAACTGTGAATTGTCAACTTTATAGATTTTCTCTTCACACTCTTCTGGCATCTGCTGGGTTCCGATGTTTTGTTTGCTTCCCCACAAAGACTAGTGATGAGTTCTGGGAAGTGATGACTTGCTCTTCAGACTCCATATTGGAAGACCAGGATATAATCAACATGAATCTCTTCAGTGATATCCAAGAATTTGAGGATTTGACAAACAACAACAATGAGACACCTGAGAAGGATCAGGTATGACACTGTCACATTCCCATCCTCAGCTATCCACAGCAAAGCCATGAAGGAACTGAAGTCTTCACTTATGTCAGCTGTGGACAGATACACAGTTCCCTGTTTGATAAAGTGTACGTCTCTGAATAGCGGCTAGAGTTGGTATTTGGTTATGGATGACAACTTTTTCTTCTAGCTCATGGTAGATGTTCTGTTGGTTTCATTTGAACATGGCAGCTGAACTTGAAGGGTAAAATTTCCAGGGCAGATACTGTGGTAAAACTACTGTGTTGTATTCTTTCTAGTTAATGCAACATGTGTTTTTCTTCCAGCCAGAGTAACAGTTGGGACTTGGATGGCCACAGAAAAGATAGCCAAGGAGTGAAGAAATTACTGTGCCTTTTCCTCAGGAGCATTCTGCTCCAACATGTGAGCTGCATGATGGTGACAAGGCTAGACTAGAGGAAAAGAAGAAATAGCAAGGGCCTCCCTAAAAAATGGCCAGCCTGTACTGTGAGGGATCCAACACTCAAGACTTTTACGGTCCATACTGTTATGTGAACTCTGTGGTGTGTTCACACTAATAAACCCCTAATGATATTTTATTGCTCTGAAGCCCTTTATGTTATTGATTCTCACAAGGATTTTTAAATTTTGCTTTAATAAAAGGAACATGCACTGTAATGTCTCAAAAATAAAGTTTGACTTTAAATGTGTATTCTACTTTCTTTCTGATTTTGTGTCGCTAAGTTTTTATGTGGTTAAGCAAACAAACCTGGCTATGGAAATGACATTCTGGGAGGTAGTGTTTGTGGCTTTTTCAGTACAGGGTCAGTATTCCATCCCTGGTTGAGCTTCATTTCCAAGGTTTTAGATGCTCTCTTTTAGCAATGATCTGAAAATCTACTTGAAAATTTCTGCAACTCAATGATTTTTAACTCACATGAATTTGACAAGTGAAAATTGTTTGTCCTTCAGTGCAGAGAGAAAGCACCTTCTTCCATTCCACTACACTAGCTCCTGTGCCCAGAATCTCTCTCCTAATGAACGGATCAGACCATGTTCTAGTTGCACTGTAACCTTGTAGAAGACATCTAGAGAATCATGTCACTGGTCACAGGTGTGTAGGCCATGCTCAAGTCACCCTTTTATAACCCAACACAGCCCAGTCATGGCAGAAGTTCATTGCAGAGGTCCTTTACCACCCTTGTTAGGTGTATTCCTAGATATTTTTTAAAACTTTGTGAATTGAAATTTTTCCTGACTTCTTTCTCTTTAAGTTTATATTTGACCTACAGAAAGCTGTTTAGATAGAATTTTTATTCCTTGACAGTTTCATACATACATAACTAATTTAGTCATTTCTATCCCCATTGTACTTCCTTACTTCCTGCATGTCATTTAAACTGATTTTCTCCAACAAATATCCCCTCTGCCTTAATGTTTTTCTTTTCACAGTGAGTGGCTCATTCAGTTTACTTTGGATTGCTTGCACGTGGCTGGGTGGGAAGTCCATTGACTAAGACTCACAGTGCTTAGTGGCCTGTTTGGGTTTTGAAAGCAGCACATTCCTCCCTTGGGTGTGTTCCTCTAACCCATATAGCAAGTGAGCCTTAAAGCTTCTGATTTTGAGTGGGGTCAGCACAAAGCAGAGGCTTCCAATGGGTCCAGGCTTCTGTGCAGAGTGTTTCACCATCACTTAATTCATGCAATCCGGCACACTTGACTAGACTTCAGGTCTCAGTGGCATGTAAGAATGCTGTGTGGAGTCTGTGGCAGACTCCATTAGTCTTTCAGAATAGGCCCTTGAAAATTTGGAGCAAGGTCCTATAATTATCTTTAGACAACTTCTCCCCTCTGAAAAACAACTATGGGTTTGTTATTGGTCCTTCATGGAAACTGAATATTTGGCAATGGGGTACCAAGTTTCCATGTGATCTGAGCAGTACTTTGTACTCAATAAGCCATGAAATTAGACATCCATAGATGTAATCTTTCATCAAATAGCTGTGATATATGTGGTTGGAGAAGGTCCTGAGGGGACAAGCAACTTTCATGAAGAAATTGTCCAAATGCCTATGGTTCCTAGATCTGTAACAATGCCTTTCTATCCCAAATATGTACCTATGGCCTCATAAGTATGCTCTAGGAGTGACTGAGAAAGAGCCAGGGTGTGGCACTGATGGTTCTTCACACTAAGCAGGAACCACCCAGAAGGGGGCATCTATATCATTAGAGCCCCCTTGCTGAGACGACCATGAAAGCACTGATGAAGGGACATCTTCACAGCATGCAGGACTCTGGGCAAAGCATGCGGTCATATATTTTGCTTAGAACAAGTGACCAGATGTTCAACTCTATTCTAATTTGTGGGCCATAGCCAATGGTTTAGCTATATGCCAGAGATTTATTAGGAAGAATTATTGGAAAGTTGGTGAAAAAGGCATTCAGAGAATAGGTATTGTTGCTACAGGAGTCAAGGCCCATTAAGGGAAAATTGTTTTCTTCAGATCCAGACAATAGGACCTCCCATGTGGTTGGACCCCAATGTTCAATTTAGGCAGGTCAGAGACCTGTCTAAGGGACCATGCCCAAGGGAGGCAGGACTACCCCTCTGGAAGACAGATCCTCAGTAAGCCATGCTAAAGAGACAGGAGGAAAAATTATCCCTTTAATGAGATAAGCACACTCCTTTCCAGAATCCCTACCCCTTATCACAGTAGCTCACAGAGCTATAGCTCACAAGGGGCTTCACTTTTCTGATTCACTTAGAAAAGAATGACTTGCTCTTTGCTTCTTCTCACCTGTGTTTCAAGCATGCTTTTACCCATACTTTGGGTTTTCCATGTTTAAGTTTCCCTCCCAGTCCTAAGTCTACTTGTCCACCATGTGGCTGACAACTGTGCCAACCTAATTCAAATGTCATGGCCTTCTGTCCTCTTTACTATCTCACTCCTCCAGGAAGCTACTGAGACTTACAGCTTGCTTACTTTGAGGTTTTCTTTTAAAACCTATTAAACTTGTTATCATACATTTTTAGTTTATTCTTAAGTATGTTTATTAGCCTAAGATATTCAAGTTCTTAGGGGACCCCAATTTTCCTAGTAACATGTAGTTGACTCTGACAGGACTACACAAGATTTCTGATAACCATATGTTGATAGATCTCTTTAAATGGGGAAAAAAGTCTTAAAGATACTTATGTCCCATGAAATTTTTCATCAAAAGCTAATTTCAGAAAAGGAGATGCTCACTAATCAAGAGGATATTGTGTTATTTTATGAAACATCAACCTCTTTCTGATGGGGGATATTCTTCTGTATATATGTTTCTCTTATTGATGAATAAAACACTGTTTGACCAATAGCCAATAGAGGCAGAAAGATAGGTGGCATTAGGAGATGAGAAAAATTCTGGGAAAGGTAGGCAGGCAGAGAGAGACCATGAGGAGACGTCATGTAGACCACAAAGGAGTAACAGGTCTGGGCATTCTCCGGTATGCCAAGCCCTTGTGGAAATACATAGATTAGTAGATATGGGTTAATAATTAAGAGAGAGCTAGCCAATAAGAAGCCCTAGACATCAGCCAACAGTTTTATAACTAATATAGCATCCATGTTGTTATTTGGGCCTGAAGGGTGATAGGACCTGATGGGATAAGAAAAACTCCAGCAATATCTTTCACTGGCCATCCCCATCATTGTTCAGTTGGTCAAGAATAAAGAGGCAGTTGTTGCAGAAATGGAGGCTGAATATAGACTCAACACATGGACTTCCACACACCAGAGCTGAACAGGATATTGCTACTGATTAGTGACAAATATTCCAACAGCAGAGATCAATACTGAATCCTAGATATGGCACTTTGCTCTGGGATGATGTTGGTGGCAGTGTCACTAAATTGAACAATCCCGGGAAGGGTTGTGCTTTGTTTTAATTGAGTTGATATTTATTCTGGTTATGGACTTGTTTTCTTGTGCATTACACTCTTGCCAAAACAATTTTCTTAGATTTATAGATACTATAGATGTTTTATCCACTATTGTGATACTCTGCACAGTATTGTTTCTGAATAAGTAACTTCATGGTCAAATAAGTGTGGCAGTAGACCCTTGAAATACACTAGTCATATCAATTTCCCCACCATTCTGAAGCAGCTGGCTTGCCACAAAGATAGAATGGCCCTTAAGAGACACAGCCACGGCACCAATTAGGTAGTAAAAACATGGTGATCTAGAGATAGGTTCTTTAGAAGGCTTCTTGTATAGCCAAGAGTCACTGATCCAGGAACCAAGAGGTAGCAGTGGGAGTGATACCACTCAATATCACCTCTAGTGACCCACCAAGAAAAAGCTTTCATCCCCAAACTTTATTGTGGTGATATTTTATTTATGATTTATTAAAGCTTGCCTGAGTATTCAGACAGCAAAGTCAGCCTCAAGCTATAGAGATCAGGCAGTAAGTGGTACCCAACTTTAATCCCAGGACTCAGGATTAAGAGGTAAATGGATTTCTGTTACTTCAAGGCCACACTGAGCTACAAGAAATATATCCAATCCTAAAGAGAAACAGCTCATACAAAGATAATCTCAACACTTGGGATCACATGTCTTTAGTTCCAGGACTCATGAGAAATATTTAAGATAGGAACAGAGTCTCAGAGCTGGTATTCATTCTCCAGCTACATTGAGGATAGGAAGACATGAAGTCTCTACCTATGTTGAAGAGAGCATAGTAGTCTGAGGCTTTGTAAGAGCTCATGGAGATAGGATCAGCCCTTTCAGCCTGAGGTAGAGGTAAGAGCTAGAGGCTTAGCTGCTTTGATTTTCTGATCTTCAGCTTGAAGCTTGAACCCAAATATCAGTCTCTGGGTCTTTTACTTATGTGTTAGACTTTATTTCTGGGTGCTCTAGAAATTTCATTTCCAGAGATGGGAGAGCTTCTGTTGGGAGGTGCAACAAAATTCCATTGAACTGGAAGCTAAGACTTCCTCCTGGCCACTTTGGGATCCTGATGTTTTCAAGCCAAGTGACTAAGAGAGAAACAAGAGTATTAGGAAGAGTGGTTGATACAGACTAAAATATGCAAACCTATTTTCCACAATAGAGGTAAGGAAGAATTTGCAGTGCACAAGATCTTTTAGGGTACATCATGGTGTGGCCATGTCATATGATTAAGGCCGATAGGAGACTACAAAAACCCAATCAAAGCAGGATGATAAATCACTCAGACCCTTCAAGTATGAAAGCATAGTTGCTCTATGAGGTTGCATAGAAAGTGAATGATACATGACATGACTAAATATGAAGTCAAGGATCACAGAATTGTGGGAAAAATATTTCATCTCATCGTATCAGCCTCTGAGGCTGTAGTGTCAAGGTGAGAGGAGGAGCCGGGGACACTGGTAATAGAAGATACTGGTATCTGGGAAAAAGATGCTGACATCTGCAGGAGTTGTTCAGGTTCTCTTACTTTGTGAGCCTGGGGGTAAAAAACGGACTATGACAGTTCCTTGTGGCTATTTAAAGCAAGTTATTAAAGCCTAGTCACAGAGGCATATGACATAATGTCAAGCCACCCTTAATGAATGCCTGAAAGATTCTAGTTTGGAGTTCTGTATCCATGAAATAGAGATTTGCATAGTCTCCAGATGAGTTGGAGAGTCCATACATTCATGAAAGACTGGAACTTAATGCATAGTCCAATTATTCATAAGCTGAGGAGAAGGAAATTGGAGAATGTTTTAAGGAAGGAGTCAAAAATTATATGGGACAGTATCCTATGTCTCCACTTCCAAAGGCTATTTGATTGAGCAGCTTCTATTTGATGGCATAGTCAATGATAGCTTGGCCACACCAGCTTTATCTCAGGGTAGTCTCATAGCTTCTGTTAAATAGTATCTTGGATGGACATTTGTGATACTCTCTATGATGATGATTAATCTTTTTGTCAGTGCCACAACTTGGAAAAGGAATCCTCAATTGAAGACTTAACTCCATCAGATAGGCCTGCCGACATCTTTGAGATATTCTTTTGATTGCTAACTGATGTTGCAGGTCTCAGTCTACTGAGGAGGATACCATCCCTGAGCAGGTGGGTCTGAGCTATGTAAGAAAAGTAGCAGAATGTGAGCCTGGGATTAAGCCAGTAAGTCCTACTCTTCTCTGGTCTTTCCTTCATTTCCTTGCTGAGGAGGTCTGTTTGTGTTTATTGCTCCAAGACCACCAATAGAGTTCAACCTCAGTTCAGACAGTGGAGTCCACATTCAGCTATCCTGGGTGAACCAAAGAATTTCCAGGTGGACTCAGAAGGAGATATAAAGAGAGCTGCTGGTAGCAATGGCTTTACCTAAGGTCACTGAGAATATACAGCAGATGACAACTGATATTCATAAGGTAGACCTAGCAGACAAACAACTATCTGATGGAAAGAATCTCATTAAGCAAGGCTTACAAGAACATTGCCTATGAACTATTTGTCTCTGTAATTTTTCTCATGTGCCACTGCATTTAGTTCATAAGCAGCTATGGATATTTTCCCCACTGCCTGTGAGTTATATATGAGATATATTCCATCTACTGGGCACACATGTATCTGTGGAAGGTCGGGAAGATGATTCTGCTTAATGGTAAAATCTTGATGAGTAGATAAAACACTAAAATATTTTTCATAGCTCAGACTGACAATAGGAAAATTATAACATTCTCAGTTACAAAGACAGCTTTTCATCCCATTAGCTAATTATAGACCTCAAAACAAATTCTTAGTAGACTATCTGGTAGCTCCACCTATACCTCCCACCTGGCTTCCAGCCACTCAGTGTTTTATTAAACCAACATGAGTGACAAATCTTTATACTGTACAAGACTATTATCGCACATCAATACTCATTATGAGCACTGTAGTAAACATCCCTCCTGTCACTGGGGTTAGATAGTGTTTTCAGAAGCATACAGCCATCCTTGGCCATGGTTTCTCTTCATCTGTGATGGGAGACCCACTGAATGAACGTGGGTTATGCATATAGTGTAAAGGTCATAGATTGTATGTGTTTTAGAATGAAGAGACATCAAGGAAAGCAGTGTGGGAAAATAACATGAAAATTATTGAACTGCACTGCAGGGAATACCTTAAGGGGAAGTACAACTTCACCATGAAAATGAATGCCTTTGGTGACTTGGTCGGTCTGATGTGAATTACTTGAAGGTGATCCTCCTCTTCAGTTCTTTGTAAGCAGTCTCTGCTTTCCAATGATTTTTTTTAACTTTCTTTTCAGGCCAATATAGAATTCAGGAAAATGATGACTGGTTTTCAAATCTTCAATTTAAAGCAATGGTGGGGCTTCTTTTTTATAACCCAGCGTCTAATACACTTTAGGGCATAATAGACCATGGTGGTGATATTCTAGAGAAAGGAGTGGGTAGCTCTTCCAGATAGCAGGCATTGCACACCCACTATTGTTTTCTTTCCAGGATTTTATCTATTCACTGGGAAACACAGCCTAAATATGCTATACACAAGTCTCCAGAAATTCACTTTTTTTTTTTTTTTTTTTGGTTTTTCGAGACAGGGTTTCTCTGTGTAGCTTTGGAGCCTATCCTGGCACTCGCTCTGGAGACCAGGCTGGCCTTGAATTCACAGAGATCCTCCTGCCTCTGCCTCCCAAGTGCTGGGATTAAAGGCATGTGCCACCAACGCCCGGGTGAAATTCACTTTTTTAAAGAACTGTTTTTTTTTTTAACTTACTTACAATTTTTTAACTTTTAAGAGATTTATTTTTGAGAGCTTTCATACATGCGTACTATATTCACAGTATCCTTTCCACACAACATAGTCTCCCCTCTAGCTGCTCTCTTGCCCCACCTCAACTCTATGATCTCCTCTTTATTGTTTTTATATATGTATATACATTTATACATATGTATATATGTAACAATCAACATGTGCATACCATACATTCTGCTGAGTCCAAGGTTTCTCGCATATATGTTTATGGATGACCATTTGGGGTTGGATAACCTTATAAGGGCAACATCCTTGAAGGACTGATTCTTCCTCTTTTACCAGCCATTAATTGCTGGTAGCTCTTCACATAGAGGTGGAGTCTTGCAAAATTTGCCACATTCATGATGGGTGTCAACAGGTGTCATTGTGAACGTATTGTTAATATTTTAAGGGTATAACTCCCTGTCATAGAAGGAAGAAACTTTCTTGTAATAACATGGCACTCTGATTCTTACACTCTAGAAGACCCTATCTTGTAGCAAATATTTTGGTGCAGTGGCTCTTACAGTCTAGAAGACACTACCTTGTAGTAGACGTAAGAGTTCTCTGGCTCTTAGAATCTCACATCCCCATCTTCTGGGATGTTTCCTGAGCCAAGGTGTAGGGGTTATGTTGTACATGTATCAGCTGAAGATGAGCATCTGTGGTTGTTTGAAAGAAAATGGCCCTTCAAAGGAAGGGCACTGTTAAGAGGTCTTGTTGAAGTAGGTGTGGCCTTTTCGGGAAAGTGTGTTACTGTGCGTGTCGGTTTTGAGGCCTCCCATGCTCAAGTTTTGCTCAGTATGACACTCAGACAAATTCCTGTTGTCTGCAAGTCAAGATGCAGGACTCACAGCTGTCTCCAGCATCACATGTCACACCATGGAGATAAAGAACTAAACTTCTGTCTTAGTTAAGGTTTCTATTTCTGTGAAGAGGCACAGAAACTCTTATAAAGAATCTTTTTTTTTTTTGGTTTTTCGAGACAGGGTTTCTCTGTGTAGCTTTGGAGCCTATCCTGTAAACTCACTCTGTAGACCAGGCTGGCTTCGAACTCACAGAGATCTGCCTGCCTCTGCCTCCCGAGTGCTGGAATTAAAGGCGTGCGCCACCAGTGCCCCTCAAAGAAAAACATTTAATTGGGGTAACTCACAGTTTTGGAGGTTCAGTCCACTGTCATCATAGTGGGGAGCGTGGTGGTGTGCAGGCAAACATGATGCTGGCTACATCTTGATATGCAGATCACAGGAAGTTGACTGAGACACTGGGCAGTATCCTGAGCATAGGAAACCTCAAAGCCCACCCCCACAGAGGCACACTTCCTTCAATAAAGCCACACCTCCTAACAGTGCCACTCCCTGAGATTATGAAAGCCAATTACAATCAAACTGCCACAACCTCTAAAAATGTAAGCTGTTCCAATTAAATGTTTTTCCTTTTTGAGAGTTGCCATGGTCATGGTGTCTCTTCACAGCAATAGAAACCCTAACTAAGACAACACCAAATCGTTAGCTGTTCTCAGCATTTGACAGTTGTATATTTCTGTCCTGGGCTCTGTCTGCTGAAAAGAGGAAGCTTGCTTAATGGGTGGAAGCTATATTATTTTGTTGATGCAAAGATAGGTATTTAGAAATACTGGTTTAAGAACATGACAGTGGTAAGTTCTCCTCTGGAGTCCAAGGCCTCCTCAGCCATGGGTGGTTGGCTAAGTTTACAGTACCAGGAATGAAATCTTTCCTTCTGAATGGAGAACAGTACCTATTAGGTACCTATTGGGTATCCTGGGATATAAGCACCATGTTGCATGCTTAATTATATTTTGCCATGATATTGTTTTGATATGTAAGTTTTTCAGCTAAGGAAAACTTTTAACTGGTTTAGGTGTGGTGAGAACTGATCTTCAGTTTGGAGGCTTTTGAGTCAGTCAGTTCAAGCCCAATTCCTTCAAATCCTTTGTCAGAATTATTTGGTTCTCTCTCTCTCTCTCTCTCTCTCTCTCTCTCTCTCTCTCTCTCTGCATCACACACACACACACACACACACACACACACACACACACACACACACACACATGCAATAGAATTTTACCTTCAAGATCTATGAGGGAACTAAGGGCAATGACAGTAGCCTATATTGTTTGGGACTCTCTTGGACTACCCTAACCAGAAATTCAAAGGGAGGTGTCCCACACCTGATATCCGGGTTTTAGTTATTCTGTGGATATCTAGAGGAATATTATCACCTAAGTTGTGTGTGTGTGTGGGGGTGTGTGTGTGTGTGTGTTAGGCTCTGTGTATGTCCCATGCTATGAAAGGTCCTTGTGAATGTTGTGGAACTTGGCTCTGTCTCCATTGCAGTTGATGGCTGTCTTGATTCCTTCCAGTTCTATGAAGGATATAAAAATATTTTCCTCATAAAATTCATGAAGAAGTTATGACATATCATCTTGGCCTCTTTTGTGTACAGAATTTAATGGTAATATTTGGGCCCATGAATCTCACATTATCATATTCAATAGATGTGTCTTGTTCCATTTGACATTACTTAACAGATTTTTAAAAAATATCAGTGCTTTGGGATGTTTTGAATTTATTTATTTATTTATTTATTTATTGATGCCTTAATTTATTCAAATGTTCTCCTTTTGGTGAATCTTAAAGCTTTTTTACTGGCATTTCTTTCCTATAAGTAAATCTTACAAAAGCCTCTTGATTGAGGTATTTTTTTATATTCTGTTGTTGTATCTGTCCTTGGACTGATACATTATATATAGAAAATCTAGATTTCAGTGAGTGCTCTTATACGCACCAGGCAGGTGCTGTTCAGCAAGGCTCATGCTAATCTGTAGTTCTGAAAGTTTTGTATCAGAAACATGCATCAGTGGTCTTGATAACAATAGATCCCACTCCCAGGTCTCACCTGGAATTCATACCATCTCAAGAAATCCCCTTGTTGGTGACAGTGGGTCATTGTTCTCTGGAGCTTTTCAACCAAGCTTGATTTTACTTTATGGGCATTTGTTAAGATCCAAACTGTGGCAGGATAGATGTGAAGCATGGTGTTATAGTGGCTGGCTATGGATTTGCAGGTGCCAGATTTCTGAATGGCAATTATTAGATTTCTGTAGAGAGTTTATGGGGAGGCTGGGGGCAGAAAGAAAGAAAGAAGCATCTGACTTCAGACAGGAAGGACAATATTTATGGGGGACATGTGACAACAACACATGATCTCAGATCTCACCCGTGTGGAAGGGTAAGCCCTATGTCCCTCCAAGTGGGAAGATGACAGAATTCCCAGTAGTGCACCATGAGGAAATGCCCAAAGGAAGAAAATGTTAGCGACCTTTATATGGGGAAGAAATGATGACTACACATGTATTATGTTCCCTTCCATAGTCTTTCTCTTCTGTCGTTCCCTTTCCTGACCAGAAGGGAAGCTGGGGTATGTATTTTGTCAACAGGAAACTATCATTCCAAATTGTAAGGTGAGATATAGAAAACATGGCTGCTTTTCTGATGAGGACAGTCTTTGTCCATCAGGGTAGTTGAAGAAGGGTCTTCTGTCCACTTAGCAGGAGGAGAGGCTTAACTTGATCAGCTGTGATAAATCATGTTCTTGGAGAAGGGTCATCGTGGGTCCATTGAAGAGGGAGTCCTCTGGAAGAGGGGTTCCTCTAGTCACTTAGCAGGAGTTTTAACTTGATTGGCTGCTTGATGGATCACGTGATTGTTGTCCTGTGTTCATGAAAAGGCATTTAAAGAGTAATTGCTAGAGGGCTATAAGCAGATAACTTGGTTACAGGAGGTTTTCTGGGAAGGTTGAGGAGGCAGAGAGGCAGAGGTAGGAGAGAAAGAATGGGCCAGTGAGATAAAGTGGGCATGGCATTGATTCAGGGTGACGGTGACTGGTCCCACTACCAGAACTGCTACACCTATCTGAGTTAACAGAAGAGGCAGCCAGCAATTGAGCATCAAAGGGAGGTATCAGGAGAAAGGAGAGAACCATTGTAAAGAATTGTACCTGGCCTGCAGTGAAAAGGATAAAGGCCCCTTTTACCCTGTTTCTCCACAACATCTAAAAGGTCTCTGCAGATGTATCAGGAACAAATGGAGGGTGTTATAGGATGAAAGCTACTGAGAGAGCTTGCATAGAACAATTTGTTTGGCTATAGGGTGAAGTTCAGTAAGTAAAACATTTAAAAGACAGGGTAAAATATGAGTATAGTGAAGAGAAAGGGGCTGATCCAGGAAAGGAGCCAGAGTGGAAGGGAATCAGGATCTTTTTCTGGTCCCTTTGCCTTTAGCTCCATTTCAAACCAGTTAGGATTTGCTGATATGGCAGCCATATCATCCAGAGAGAAGGGGGCACATCCTATTCTTAGTAGTAGTTACATTGGGGAGTCAATCAGGTCCTGAAGGATCTTAGCTGATCTGAGCTGGCAATGCAGAAGTCAACTCCTGGAAGGAAGGTTTCAGTCCAGTTGTTTTGGTTCTGAGTCCCAAAAACAATGTCCAGAGGGGCAAGAAAATGCCCATGGCCCATTAGTCCCCGTTAGAGGTCACCCATACTGCTTTTTAAGGGTTTGAGGCTGCCGATCTTTTCTAGAACAGCTTCAAGACCAACAAAGGGATGACCAAGGGAGCTGTAGTTAGAGCACCTCAGAAGAGGGTCCATCCAAGGGGCTATGATAAAACTTAACAGTTGCCAATGATCCGGAACCTAAGTCAGGAGGTAATATCTGTGCAAGTTTGTGGGGAACATTAAGAGACAAAGTTGCATGAGTTAACACAAAGTTAAATATAAAGTTAACATGAGTTAAAATGCAATTGTGCAACTGAATGAATGAAGAAGCAGGGTTCTGTAGAAGGATAGGTAACTAATTAGCTGTTTGTTACATCTGATAAGGAACAAGCACCTGGAAGCATTGTAAGTCAGTTAAAGTCAGGATTCAAGGAATGAATAAGAACAGAAAGTGTTTAAGTGGTATTTCTTGCTTCCAAGTATGATTGACTTTGTATATTTGTTTCAAATATTAACAATACCAGCTTGTGTTTCAAAAACAAAAGCAGAGTATCTCAAATAAAATACAACTTTTGGTACAAATAAACTTGATGACATAATTTTTTTAATTGGGACAATTGCTTTAAACATGGCTTAACACACTTTGTTAACATTAAATGGTATACTTGTATTTTAGGATTATATAGTAAATATATATTATATTGTCAGGGTACATAAAGAGACATTTTATTCTAAGTTGTATTCCCCCAAAATAAATGATTTTTAGTTTCTAATTTAGAAAATATTTTTCCAGAGCCAGTGTCTGCATTGTCAGGTGTAAATGATTCATTTCGCAAAGTTTTATATACTTAACCTTATTAACAGAACCTTTTAAATATTTTCTATGACATTTCCTTCCATATATTCAGCCAACAGATGAAAGACAAAAACAGTCAATCATATCAAACAGTAATTAACAAATAATATACATGTAATGTGGACTAAATTAACAAAGAAGGCTAAAGACAATCCCTTATTCCTTATGTCAATGGACAAATCTCTAGGCCACCACATACTGATAAAATTAAGCATATTTATTAACAGCATTTTATTTTAAAATAGATTGGTTGTTTAGAGGAACAATTTATAAAGCAAGATAACCAAATTATATGAGATTTAACAAATATTGGCCTTTGGGATTTCTTAGAAAATATCCATATCACTGACAAAGCCTGAATATTCCTTATAGGCTTCAAGTTAAGGGTGCAGGCGCTGGCCCTGGCGCTCTCTGTCTAAGTAGAGACAAGATTTTATTCTTAAAGTACCACAACACCTAACCAAGAAGGTTTTTACAACTGACACCTGCCAGGATTGAGAAAATCAGTTATTTCCAACAGAGTGTCACTGGCTAAATTAGCCACACTCCAGGGCAGACCTCACACCCAGGAGTAGTTGGCAAACTAATTCCATGTTTCTCTCTCTCTCTCTCTCTCTCTGTGTGTGTGTGTGTGTGTGTGTGTGTGTGTGTGTGTGTGTGTGTGTGTGTGTTTTGTTGTTGTTTTCTTACTTTTTTAGTTTCTTTCTTTGTTTTGATCTTCATTTTTTGTTTTTGTTCTGGATTTTGTTGAGAGAGAGAACGCAAGAAGTTATGTGTGCAAGGAGGTAAGGAAGAGATAGAATATGGGGGAAGGGATAGAATATGAGCAACATATAATATATAAAAAGAATTTAGATTAAAATACTTTTTTAAAAAGTAAAGTTTAATTTGAAGTGTGACGCTCTGGCTTCTTTCTGTTTTGTTGCAGTTTCTTTTCAGTGTTGACATCCCTAATTCCACTGGGAGATGTGACTTTTAGGAAATATTCTAGGAGATACAGTGGGTGGTTCTTCTCATTGATGTCAGTGTTTGGGTTTGTGTTTCCTTCCCACTAAAACCTGCCTGGAGCTTACTCATCTCAGCAGAGGCCTTTCAGCTTCAGCAAGAGTTTAGCTGTTAGTTCAAGACAGACCAACAACCTAACAATGAATTATATAAAGAGGCCACGTGGCAAAAATCCCTTAATTTGTTACCATCTGTCTATGGGCAGTGTGTTAGTGATCAACCAGCAGTCAATAGGGCAATGTTTTCTTTATTCGGATACACCAGCCAAGGGCAGGCCAAAGCGAGGAGGAAGGAGCTGGACCAGGGCCAGCAGCAGAAGGGGGAGCAGAAGAGAGCGTCCACGTGTCCGTGGTCCCTTAAGAAGCCCCTTTTACGTCACCTTAGACTTCCCCTCACCCCGCCCTCACGGGCATGTTCCAGCACACCTGTCTAGGTTACCTGGGGCGGGG
Organism: Cricetulus griseus; assembly: GCF_003668045.3. Classification (NCBI taxonomy): domain Eukaryota; kingdom Metazoa; phylum Chordata; class Mammalia; order Rodentia; family Cricetidae; genus Cricetulus; species Cricetulus griseus. The sequence goes on along the minus strand of NC_048596.1, from coordinate 280,068,525 downwards.
CTAGAGTGTCTCCCTACATTCCCCTTTTAGTCTAAAAGAGGATTAAAACTTAATAGTGTAAAACATCTAAAATTAACAATCATAAAGGTGAAATATAAGAAGATACAATAATCTGTTATTGCACATCCTAGCTATATCTATTCCGGCTAAACCCTAAAGTCATCTGAAAGGGGTGTCTAACTTGAACACCTCCTTCCAGTCCCAACTCTAAACAATAAGAAAGTTATTTCTAACTAGGCTTACACTACCCTAATAAACAATAATGGGGAAGAGGGGCCTAGCATCTTCTAAGTTACTTCCTGCTGAAATGGGATGATGGTAGCCTTGTGGGGTCCTGTGGAAAACAAAAAATGTTAGTGTAGGGAAAGTCTCTAATGGGTTATCTCTAGTCCATGTTAGATGAGATTTGCTTGATTGAAGATCTAGGTTGAAATCCTCAACTTGATTGAAGTCAGTACTCGAGGCTCTGTGGAGTGTCAGTTGAAACAGAGTGAGTTGAATCCAGTGCAGTCGGTGAGGTGTGGTCCAATTCTTTTTCCGGAGCATGCCCATATTCCCAAATATTGTTTATAAATGTTTGTTTTCATTTAAATGGGGTTAGTTATAAATGATAATAACCATAGTCAATTTTTTTAAAGAAAAAAAGGGAAATAGGATATAGGAATGAATACTTTACATTGGTATAGATTTTCATTTATTGATACAACTTTAAGGTCAATTTTGTGATAATATGTATGTCTCCTCTTGTTTAGGTATTGTGTTTATACAGATCTTTTAAAATAATATGCATAATTAAATACAGGTTATATAGTTACCTATAATAGTCAGAACTTATAATTAGGTTAGGTAGGTTTTCTAGATATAGAGATGTATTTTAGATGGTTAGGTATTCTTCAAACCTTTCAACGACCTACAGAAATATGGCATTTAAATGGTTTAGGGTTTTGCTTGGCAGTGAGACACAACTGCTCCTGGCACACCAATTACATCAGAAAGGAGGATGGGCTTTGAAGAAACTCGTTATGAAGTTTGCTTTCAACATGGCAAGATTAGCCATTTGGGGCAAGAAACTGCTCTTGCCTGGACTGTTTGTTGCTGTATAAACTGGACATACAGAATCCACAAAAAATGACTGCTGAACTTACAAAACAAGACAGTACTGAAGGATTCTTGTTGAAATGGAGAAGTGTGCCAGACACACTATGGCCTATGGGCTGAAGATGGATGCCCCAACGTTACAGAAGAACTTTGGGTGACTGTCAAGGTAGCAAGATGTCTCCTATCAATTCTAGAGTTTATATATTATCCTTCTGTGGTCTTTGATAGAGTTGAAGACAGATAGTTATGGTTATAGTTTTCTTCAGTTATTATAAAAGATAAGTTACCCTTCCTTTTATTTAGACAGAAAAGAGGAGATGATGGGGAATGTTGTACTGTGTATGTTTATCTTATTGGTTGTTAAATAAAGTTCTGTTTGGCCAATGAAACAGCAAGTTAGACTGGACTAGGAGTCAAAGAGGATTCTGGGAAATGTATTAGAGAAGTGCTGATCCAGGCAGGAAGTGACATAGCAAGGAGACTCATATTTAAGCGAAGGAGAAACAGGAAGGGCCCTCTTTTCCCCTTGCTCTTGCTCCAGCAGCACAATGTGACCCACCAGCAAGGAAGGATGCCAATAAGGCGTCCGATAAGATAAGTCTTATAAAATATGTAGGTTTATGATAGTTAAGACTGAGCTAACAGATGAGGAATCCTAGTCATTGGCCAAGCAGCATTGAACCTAATACAAGTTTCTGTGTATTCATTTGGGCCTAACACAGGCAGGCGGCTGTCATAAAGCTCACACGTGGCGGTGGGGCTCAGGCAGCTTTTGGCAGAAAGATTTATCCTAACAGCAGTGAGTGTGCTCCAGGTTGCCTCCTGGTCTCTGAAGTTAAGAATGTGAGGCCAAGACAACTGGACTCCCGCTGGCATGCTTTGCCTGCTTGGTTTATGACACACACAGAAGTAAAACTGTGCTTTGCTGAGCTGCTTTGGGTCATGGGTCATTTCCCGATGCCTCAGGCACATTTCTAAGTGCTTAGTACAGAAAGAGAATTTTCTTTCCTGTGACCCAGTGTCTTGGGGCTGACTCTCAGGCTGGGAGGTGCACCTTGCCACCATGTTGCAGTGATCATAGTTCCCAACCCTGGAACTCACAGGAGCCCATCAGAATCAGATCAACAAAGGCTCAATGCAAACACACTGTGTGATGCCAATGCCATTCGTGGTCCTGGGAAAAGGCAAAAAACACACTACTCTGGTGGTGAGAATATCCTGGAGATTGCAAGTATTAATGAAGTCCATATTGAAGTAATTGTGGACACTGTATCCATGATTGACTGCATTCTCCTGGCAGGCACCTAGCTAGAGAAAAATAAAGTGATTTGGAAAGGGTACAAAAAACTTCCACATTGAACCTAAGGGTGTTGATCTCAGGGCACCTTCATATGACAAATGGTGACCTCATCTGTAGCCTGGAAGGACTTTGTGACATATGACAATAGGAAAGTCTGGTTTGAACCTCTCACCAAGATATCAAGACATAGGACAGGAAAAGGATATCAGGCTTCCTCTTTGGTTAAGGGGGAGGTTAGAGGATCTGCTACCAATAAGAATGGAATTTCCCCCAGGTAGTCCTCTGGGCATATACTCCAGTAATGGGGAGATGATCCTGGAAAATGTGGGGAGAACCACAGGCTGTTAAGTACTGTTGCTTTATTGAGTCCTATTTTTTAACTCATGGTCTTTTTAACAAAAGAAGGATGGGCCCAGTGAAGATCAGACATGTCAACTTCTCATAGGATGTGTTAATACTTTAAAATAAACTGTCATAGAGGGTCATAGACTATGTTCTTAGCTGAGGAGGGGACCTGTCATCTGCCAACTGTCCTCAGAAACAGCAACAGTAACAAAGCAAGCAGAGTGGGAAGAGAGCCCACCTTTCCAGTGGGATCCAGTGGATCCCCTCCCTCCGCCTCTTGTGTCTGGAGCCCCTGCACCAACTCATTCCACACTCCCTGATTCTCTTTCTGGAGATGCCTGTCTCCCCGAGGACCCTGAGCCTCTCCATCTCTGTACCCCTCACACACTGGAGTTGAGATCTCTCTCCTGAGTTTGGGGTTGGTGATCTACCTACTGACCAGTCTACCTGGCATTAATTAGCCTTTGCCACCCAAGCATGAAACAAACTGCTCTACAAGCAACAACATAAAACCATATACCAGGTATAAATGCACCTAAAACAATTACTCCTTTAAAAAATATAACAGCAAATGACAAAACAATGCGCTAATGTGTGATGAAGTTAAAACTATACTTAGGGTGGTATAGTGTCGTCCAGGACTAAGATGAATGAATGATATACTTAGGGTGGTATAGTGTCCTCCAGGACTAAGATGAATGAATGATATACTTAATGGTATAGTGTCCTCTAGGACTAAGATGAATGAATGATATACTTAGGGTAGTATAGTGTCCTCCAGGACTAAGATGAATGAATGATATACTTAGTGGTATAGTGTCGTCAAGGACTAAGATGAATGAATGATATACTTAGTGGTATAGTGTCGTCAAGGACTAAGATGAATGAATGATACAGGGAGAGAGGGGGAGAGACTGAGCTGGGCTCAACAGATGAAAGAGAAATTGGAAGGAGATTGGAGGAGACATTAGAGATGGAAGAAAGAAGTGAAAGAAATTAGAAAAATAAAACTAAAAACGCAAAACCAAAAGAAGGAGCACCCTGTGGACTATGAAGGAGCACCCTGTGGACTATGAAGGAGCACTCTTTGGACTATGAAGGAGCACCCTGTGGACTATGAAGGAGCACCCTTTGGAATATGAAGGAGCACCCTGTGGACTATGAAGGAGCACCCTTTGGAATATGAAGGAGCACTCTTTGGACTATGAAGAAACAACCTTTGGAATATGAAGGAGCACTCTTTGGACTATGAAGGAGCACCCTTTGGACTATGAAGGAGCACTCTTTGGATTATGAAGGAGCACCCTGTGGACTATGAAGGAGCACCCTTTGGAATATGAAGGAGCACTCTTTGGACTATGAAGAAACAACCTTTGGAATATGAAGGAGCACTCTTTGGACTATGAAGGAGCACCCTTTGGACTATGAAGGAGCACTCTTTGGACTATGAAGGAGCACCCTGTGGACTATGAAGGAGCACCCTTTGGAATATGAAGGAGCACCCTGTGGACTATGAAGGAGCACCCTTTGGAATATGAAGGAGCACTCTTTGGACTATGAAGAAACAACCTTTGGAATATGAAGGAGCACTCTTTGGACTATGAAGGAGCACCCTTTGGACTATGAAGGAGCACCCTTTGGAATATGAAGGAGCACTCTTTGGACTATGAAGAAACAACCTTTGGAATATGAAGGAGCACTCTTTGGACTATGAAGGAGCACCCTTTGGACTATGAAGGAGCACTCTTTGGATTATGAAGGAGCACTCTTTGGACTTATGAAGGAGCACCCTTTGGAATATGAAGGAGCACCCTGTGGACTATGAAGGAGCACCCTTTGGACTATGAAGGAGCACCCTTTGGAATATGAAGGAGAACTCTTTGGACTATGAAGGAGCACCCTTTGGAATATGAAGGAGCACCCTGTGGACTATGAAGGAGCACCCTTTGGAATATGAAGGAGCACTCTTTGGACTATGAAGAAACAACCTTTGGAATATGAAGGAGCACTCTTTGGACTATGAAGGAGCACCCTTTGGACTATGAAGGAGCACTCTTTGGATTATGAAGGAGCACTCTTTGGACTTATGAAGGAGCACCCTTTGGAATATGAAGGAGCACCCTGTGGACTATGAAGGAGCACCCTTTGGAATATGAAGGAGCACTCTTTGGAATATGAAGGAACACCCTTTGGAATGTGAAGGAGCACTCTTTGGACTTATGAAGGAGCACCCTGTGGACTATGAAGGAGCACCCTTTGGATTATGAAGGAGCACCCTTTGGACTATGAAGGAGCACCCTTTGGAATATGAAGGAGAACTCTTTGGACTATGAAGGAGCACCCTTTGGATTATGAAGGAGCACTCTTTGGACTATGAAGGAGCACCCTTTGGAATATGAAGGAGAACTCTTTGGACTATGAAGGAGCACTCTTTGGACTATGAAGGAGCACTCTTTGGAATATGAAGGAGCACCCTTTGGACTTATGAAAGAGCACCCTTTGAAATGTGAAGGAGCACTCTTTGGACTTATGAAGGAGCACCCTATGGACTATGAAGGAGCACCCTTTGGATTATGAAGGAGCACTCTTTGAACTATGAAGGAACACCCTTTGGACTATGAAGGAGCACCCTTTGGACTATGAAGGAGCACCTTTTGGACTATGAAGGAGCACCCTTTGGACTATGAAGGCGCACTCTTTGGACTATGAAGGAGCACCCTTTGGACTATTAAGGAACACTCTTTGGAATATGAAGGAGCACCCTTTGGAATATGAAGGAGCACTCTTTGGACTTATGAAGGAGTACCCTTTTAAATATGAAGGAGCACCCTTTGGAATATGAAGGAGCACTCTTTGGACTATGAAGGAGCACTCTTTGGACTTACGAAGGAGCACCCCTTGGACTTATGAAGGAGCACTCTTTGGACTATGAAGGAGCACTCTTTGGAATATGAAGGAGCACCCTTTGGAATATGAAGGAGCACTCTTTGGACTATGAAGGAGCACCCTTTGGATTATGAAGGAGCACCCTTTGGAATATCTCTTTACTGCTATCTATCTTGCATCTTTGGTAGCTATCTCAGTCTTTGGTCCTACTTCCCTTTTCGCATTTTCAATCCTTGTAGGAGACCAAAACTAAGCTTGGTTCTTTTTATTGTTTTGTATTCATGGATGGTTCTCCAATGCTCCATTTGGGACTAGTGAGGATGTCCTTGGCTCCACTGTGCCATATGCTGGCACAAGGCAGGGTCTTAATGCCATGCCACTTGCCTTGGGAGTATTAGGGATATTTTTCTTTATGGTGACACTTCTTGTAGAATGTTGTGTTGGTTAGGTTCAAACTATATTTTCTGGACAATGTTCTCAAGGGGCTGTGAAATTTTAGGAGTTATATGGCATCTTGGGAGGGGTCTCATTATCTTCTGAGTTCTGGGTAAACTTAAAAGGTGAGGGTTAAAATGTTGGCTGTCTCCTGGCTTCTTGATCCTCTGGCCTTTGGCCTCCAAGGCTTGGTTGTGAGCCAAAATACACAGATCAGTTTTTCCAATTTCAAGTAAGAATGCTAGATTCTGAGTTTCACTTCTATGTATTATTCAGGAAAAATAAATCTTATGATATGGAAGTTACTTTAGGTGACCAGTTTCCATGGCAGAGACAGCAGAAGCATGTCAACAAACAGAAGTCTCATGACTGCTCTCAAAGCTTCACAAACATGAGCACACATGCACACACACCACCTCAATTTCAACTTGCACTCACAGACATTGAGCTCAAAACTTGTGGACAGGAAGCAGTTTCCTTATTTCAAATATGGTATGACACATTTGGTAAAATACACATCTTAGTGGCTGAAAGCAATTGTCAATACAGAAATACGAGTCAATCAGGGGTCAGGTTAATACAGCTCCCGTTTTGCAGAGCTACCAGTGGACTATAAATCCCCTTTATGCATCCCTGAAAGCCCCAACATCAACACATGCAGGTAGTTTCAGGGGAGTAGGACCACCTGATGGGATACAACTTGCAGTAAAACTGCTAAAGGAGATTTTAGCTGGGAAATGGGGTATGTTCTGATGGGACCACAGACTCTTGTGACATTAGCTCCTCGCAGCAGTTCTGTGTAGACCCCAGTTAATTGGAAGAACTTAGGGTATGGTAGAGGGAGCATTTGTTACTTCTCTGAATCCAGTTGCCTTCTTGTACATAATCACAATCTCTATCAGTGTACCCTCAGGTTTAGATTTACCAATCATTACACAGACTAATAGATAGTAATAGTTACACTAAGTCAGTAATTATCATGAACATGGGATGACAAGGAGAACAAAGCACACAGACTATCAATAAATTCTTTCAAAACCATAAGAGGGGAGCATAGGAAATAGAATACTAGAGAGGGCATTTGAACCTGTCCTGAGCAAACTTATGCAACCTGACAGTTAGCATGCACAACTGAGAAACCAAATTACCAATAGATCCAAGATGACACAGGTTGCATGGCAACACTTGAAAGCAAGAGCAAGGGAAGAAAGCAAAGTCTATAACTCTTCTGGAAAAATCTCCCTCTGTGTAGTAGTGTATTCTACACTCCAAGGGGCAAGCACGGGTAAGAAAAGATGTTTCCCATGGGGTGGGGTATGTGTATGCACACATGCCTCTCCTACCCCCACCCTGCTTCCCATGTGTGTTTCATTCAAAACATGATGCAGTAGGGAGAAATCAGTGTGTCTATGGAGAAACTTGTACAATTTTCTCCATCAGATGGATTCCCATTCTGTAAGAACAGGCAGTGGGTCTGCCAGGAGTTCAGAGCATCGGCGATAGCATGCCTTGCTACGATTTTATAAAGTAGGGGTGTCCCTTGTGATGAACACATGAACAAGTAGTATACTTTAGGCAACGAATCTGATGGCTGATGAAATTACTTTGTAGTTGGTGGACTGATCCAGTCCTAGAAGAGACAGACAGAAGTAATTTAGCAACCCCTGTGAACCACTGTGGCTCTGGGTTTTCCCTGGTTTGTGTGATAGTGTGAAGATGGGAGTCATCAAGGGGAAAGAGAGAGAGCATGTAGACTTGTCTATACACCCAGGGACTCCAGGTTCTTCACAGACTCTCAAAAGGAATTCATGAGGAGTTCAGAGTAATGAATTGGAAGAAAATTTTATTGCAGGGAAAAGTACCTACTCAAGGGGTTGGGGATCATTAAGAGAGAGTCAACCTCATAGGATGTTCTTAAAGGGCTTTGTACTAAATGCTGGGGGAATCGGTACATGTATTTCACTAGTGCCATGTCATGTGACAAGGAGCATGTTACTTCATTGTCATGACAGCATACAAAAGGTCAGAGGCTGGTTTTCTTTTGAAACAAGCTCAGTTTGATAGCTACTGATTGCACAGACAGATGGTATTTAGACTGCTTCACATTCCTTTTGTTGTTTGTTTGTTTGTCTGAGGTTCTACCTTTCTTCCTTTTCTTGTTTCCCTGCCACTTATTATTTCAGGACCATCACCACTGAAATTTTAACCCCCTCTCACTATGCTACTTATTTTGATTCTAAGATGGAGACCCCCGTTTTATCTTTTGATTCCTTTATTGCCAGATGCTGTGGGATTGGGTCAGGTTTGCTGAGACCTGAGACGAATGGAGCCCCTTTCTTCGCTGCGTGGGGTGCGTGGGGTTCGTCCCACAGAGGCCTCTCTAGAGATGCCATGGGAACCGTGACCAGAAATGGTGATGAGCTCTAATGAGCAGAATGTCCCACCCAGCCCTGTTGAAGTGGGAAGCATCATCTCATCAAGGAAGCCACACTGCTTAACAGCTGTACCTGGATCCATCAACCAGATAATTTTCCGTGCTCTGGGGCCATTAGTCAACATCACTTTCAGGGTCACCCCAATTGTGTTTGCAATCACTGAACAAGGTGTGACACTGCATACGTTACTTCACAGAATACAAGCAAGCACTGAGTTCTACAGATAAAGTCACCTGCTGAAGCTCTACATGTGAAGATGGAGCAAATAACCAAAAAGAATGCACCTGTGAATGCAAAACTACCAGGTTTACACAAGGCGGGATAGTTACTTACACTCACTAGAGAGACCAGTGGCTGTCTGTCATGAAACACAGAAGCGCATGGTCTTCAAATATAAAAGACAAGACAAAAGCTTCTGAGACTCTTTGGGTCCCACAGTTAAAAACCTGGGATGGATTTTATTGGCAATGAAACCAAACTTTCTAATGTAATTTTTACGATGCCCATATCCAGTATGTGGCTTTGGGGCCTTTAAATATTCCCAGCTGACATGTCAACTTGGATGGGGAATCTCACCAGGCCCTACCCCAAGATGAAGAGCTACAGGCAGTTAAGGGCTTCTGAGAGGGAGAATCAGTCCTCTCCTGGGAAAAGCCAACTGATGGGTTACTCAAATTCTAAGTGGCCAGACCTAAACACATATGCTTAGAGAAGCACTGCATGGATTTGCCAGACTGTGTGAATATGTATATAACAATCATGATAAAGGAAGGGTAGGCCATTTATTTGAGTAGGAATCTGGAGTAGGGAAATACCAGAGGAGTTGGAGGAGGAGGGAGGAATGTGAATGGTGTAAATATGGTAATTTGTATATAAAGTATCTCAAGAAACAAAAGTCTTTCACTTAAAAGGGGAAAACAAACAAAAGATTGGCGTGTCTTTCATGAGCAAAACTCAATTCCCTATGAGCTACCAGCTCTAACCTTTCCATGGTGTTAATGGTAGACCTCAATTCTGGGAGGCCTCAGGAAGAAAGTGAGAAGGCACAGAAATCCACCTACCCAGTGTCTCCAGGTTCTTGACACTATCTCAAAACAAAACAACAACAACACAAAAACTCAAGCGAGCCCAAAGTAATGAACGGAGAGGAAATTTCATTACAGATCAGAGTACCCACTAGGGGGATGGGGAAAGGGGTCTTTAAGAGAGGATCAACTTCACAGGGTTTTCTTGATGAACTTTATACTAAGAGCAGGAGGAAAATGGTGTACATGTCTTTTCTTAGGATCATGTGAAAAAAGTATGTTGCTGCATTGTCATGAAGAAGGTCAGAAGCTGATTTTCTTCTGAAACAAGCTCAGTTTGGTAGTTACTGATTGAGCAGCTCACGGTGCATGGTATTCAGGCTTCAGGTCCTTTCCTTGCATTCCTTCAAGACTTGTTTAAGATCCCACCCTTTATTCTTGTTGTTTACTGGTCGTTTCCTATATCAAGACCAATACACTCAAGTATTAACCTTCGAAAATTCCCTTAGTGAGATTTCTGTTTCCTTTTTTGTTTTTCTTTCTCTTTTGGTTTTTTGAGAGAGGCTTCTCTGTGTAGCTCTGGCTGTCCTGGGACTCTTTCTGTGTAGACTAGACTGGCCTCAAACATGGAAATAGGCCTACTTCTGCCTCCCTAGTGCTGGGATTAAAGACATGCATCACCACTGCCTGGTTTATCTTATTTGAATGTTTTCATACAACATAGTTTGATCATATACTTCTCCCATTCCCATTGCTTCCCAGAACCCTCTCTCTGTGTCTCTCTGTCTCTCTCTCTGACTCTCTGACTCTCTCTCTCTCTCTCTCTCTCTCTCTCTCTCTCTCTCTCTCTCACACACACACACACACACACACACACACACACACAAAACATTAACAAAAGAACCCAAAATTATCTTTTGATTTATTTCATTGACAGTTACTGCAGAATTTTGTTCAAGTTTGCTGACTTTTGCACTATAGGAAGTTTTTGCATCTATCACATGGAGGTTTAGCTACAGGGTCACTGGTTTCTTTCAGGAAACCATCGGGGTTCTGTCTATAGAAGGCACTAATCTGCTGAGTAGGAGCCATCCTTTCTTGGTTGAGCCACATTGTATAAACATTGTGCCTCTTTCCGCTCCACCCAGTGATTTATCTGGGCTGTTGCCAGCATCATGCTAACGCTCACCCCCAACTAATGTTTGGCCAGCACCACTCATGAAAGTCACAATTCACTAGGAAATTGAGGAAAACCAAGTAAGTCAAGCAACACTTCAGTTAAAGTAAGCTGTTGAGTTTCTACATACGAACAGGAGAACCAATGCCTGTGGCTGTGTCTGTTTGAATCGCCAGCCAATGGGAGGTGAATTCATCCTCAGTCACCATAGAGCATCCCATGGCTCATTGTGGCAAGACATAGAAGAAGGTGTGTGGTCTTCCAATATAAAACATGAAGAGATAAGTACCCAATCTCTTTGAAATAAGACACTAAAGACTGAAAGGGTTCTTTACTGGTCAAAAAAAAAAAAAAAGAAACTCTTAAGTATTTTTATGATATTCATATTCACTGAGAAACCTTCTGACCTTGAAAGATCTGGGAGTCAGCAGACTCTAGGAAGACTGCCTAAGGTTAGAAGATGGAAAAGTCTGTGAGTCCACGAGGAAACAACATATGTGTCTCTTACATGAGTCATTAAGCAGTTGTTTTCAGACATGGGGATTTTAGGTTAGTACTGGAATCAGAACAAGGCAATTTTTACTCCTGATTCTAAACAAACCCCCACTGCATTATAGTCACTATTTCCTTCTTGAATCACGTGGAGGCAGAATACAAAGAAGACATAACTGACAGAATTCTGTGCATGGTGTTTGAAGCACAGCACAGAGTGAGAAGCACACTGAAGATTTCTGTTAGATCCAGACACTGAGACCTTGGGTAGCATATAATCCGTGTTGTCAGTGTGGAGCCAGGCAGTTTGGAACGTAAGGTGAGCTTCCACTAGACTCGACACCCAGATCAAGCTTGCCTTTTCAGTCTACTTATTCTTACTCTCCAGAACATTTTGTGTGCAGGGTCTATGATATCACGTGATCTACAGACACAATGGAATGTCAAGTTTCAACACATCCAAATTCACGGATAAGATCTTGTGCTTACATTTTTGTGTCAGAAACCTGGAAGCAAAGACTGTGCAGGTGGCTTCTCTATGCACTGAGAAACATCTTACCAATTATTTCCATCCAAGTATGAATTTCTAACTTTATATATTTATGGGTGTATATGAATATGCATAGCGAGGTGTGGATGAAATTTAATAAATCTAAGCTGTGTAGAAAGTGTCTAGACCACGAGCCTTCAGTGTAAGAGAAGTACTTTTAACATCAGCTTTAAAAAAATAATCAGAGATACTCTTATGAATGTACTGTTGAATACTCCTTGGAATTTATAATAACTGCTGAGAGACCCACCCTCATCAGGTTAGGTACTGGAGAGGAGGCGTGGAGTCGGTGCAACTGTATACACACACACAGGAGACTTTATCTAGGGCATTAAAGCTTAATTCTTCATTTTATTTTTCTCTAATATCCTACTCTGTTATTTCTCTGTTCTGTTCTTCTATCCTGTTTTCTTCCACATCTTCTCTGACATTTTCCTTCTAGCTTCTCTCCTGGGAAAGGTTTTGATGCTATACTTCCTTCAGCGGGGACCACTCCCCTTACTTTTTACTGGAACCCCAGCAACTATAGTTTGTTGTGACTTGACAGTTCATTGCTACAACAAATCATTTAGTGCTGATCATTTTTAATTTCTTGACAAATATCACAAATGCTTTGTGGCAAGACCTAGGGATTCAATTTGATGTAAGTGTCCTCCTCATTTTTCTTGACTATGAAGAAATGAAATAACCAATTTATCAGAAGGTATGTTACTCTCATCAAAGTGTAATGTCAGAGTCAGGAGTGAGGGCAGCAATCAAGATAATGGAGGCCCCATGGAGACCTTATAAAGCTCTTGAGCAGGACTGGGAGGTCACCAACACACCTGCTGTAAAAACCTTCCTGCCACAGTTCTGAGCTGTCATGGTGAGATGCTAGGTGACACATCCAGAAGACCTCAGGATTCATGGAGGTGTCACTCAAAGCTGGGTTAGAATCATGTCTAAAACACAAGGCAGTGTCAGCTGAAAGAGAGAGTGGGTCTTGATTAGGAGAGACTCACAGAGCCACTCGGTCATCACAGCCATGCTGTTGTGATGGCTGGGCAGAAGAGCCATTTTACTGAAGTTTTCTAACCATCACAGAAAACTTTCTGGGGACACAGAGTTGCCCCAAGGATAAATCATTTGTTTAGTAGAGTCAAGGCAGTTCCTAACCTGACCATGCACACTTCTTGGAGGCCAATCTGTTGCCCTCCCGCCTACAAGTCCTTCTTTTAAACATTTTTAAACAGGATGAGGGCATAAAGGAATGACACAGGGGGCTCTCTAAAAGCCTTCAGGAAACAACAGCCCTGTAATGCTGATTCTAGCCTGAATGAAACTGCCAGGACTTTCTGTGCCAGACCAACACCCTTGAGGCTGCTGGACGTGTGGCCTAGAATTTCCCTATGCTAGCCAAGAACTGTAACACGAAGGTTGCTGCACTGAACCCAAGAAACTCAGCCACAGAACACATCATAGACTGCAGCCTACTCACTTTCAAAGGACTCTGGACTGCCAGCTCCTTTCTTTTCAGAAGAGCTGCAGACCAAGAGAAGAGGCCATCTTCCTGAACAAGACAGGAGAGCCCAGGCTAGCCCCCAGCTCTGAATCTGTGCCTGCCTCTGTATGAACAGTACAGTGGTGGGCTCCACCGGCATCAAGCAGAATGCTGCAAAAACAGGAGAAGGACTGAGGGTCAGGGCCAATTTAGGTCCTTTCTTAACACAATTATAAAATCCACCCACACCCAAATACAAGTGAACTCTGCAGGCTCTTCAGTCCCTGAGACTGTCAGGATACTCTCATCTTCTGTGGTCTCTGGGCCCACTTAAGTGTTGGAATGAGAGCGTTCCCATGAATGTACAGAATAGTCTGTGGTTGTGCTCACAGGAAGACAAAGCATGTTTTGCGTTCAGAGCAAGCCACCCTGTCTCACCACAGCTCTCCCAATGCTTCTTGTTAGTAACAAGCCCAAGGTGCCCTTTGCAGATATGTAATAACTCCAAGCTCTAAGTTTCCCATTAAGTTTTCATGATCATATGTGCTCACTAGCATTCTCCCCCAATGCTATCCACCAGATATGCACAGACAGCAGAATGAACACCCCAAGGAGAGGATGCTCACGCCCCAGGTGCTCACCTGGCATAGCTGAGCTCCTGTGAGGTCCTCCTGGATCTTCTCACTCAGCTCTTGGCTGTCTTGTCTTCTCTGCCAGGACGTTCCATCCTCATCACCTTGCAGCTGGAGCTTGCAATAAGAGTGAGATGTACGGAATGGTGTATTTCTTTATAAGAAAGTTGAGTGTCCTTAAGAATATTTTATTTTCATTAAAGGTAAATAAAAAAATCTAATCACAACACAAAAGCAATTCTTGGAATCATAGTTGAAAGGCAAGACTTCTGAAAAAAATAATTTGGTGTCAGGAGAGTGTTAATTCCATTCACCTCAGTTTAAAAAGAAAAATAAGTAAGTTTAGATCGTGAGATTTTATTTGCTAAAGACAGCATTTATAAGACAAAAAATGTGCCAGTGGAAGGAGAGCTCAATAGTTAGAAACAAATGCTGCCACTGAGAGTGGTGGCGCACGCCTGTAATCCCAGCACTCAGGAGGCAGAGGCTGGCCCAGTCTACAGAGAAACCTCCAGAACAACCATGGCTACACAGAGAAGCTCTGTCTCATAACCCCTTCTTACCCCCACTCCCAGGAAATAACAACCCTTGCTGGTCTTCCAGAGGACCCAAATTCAGGTCCCAGAACTCACATCAAGCAGCTCATAAGCACCTGTAACTCCACCTTCATGGGTCTGGTGCCCTATTCTGGTCTCAGTATGTACTGCACCCACATGAGTCATACATATATGCAGGCAGACATTTATACTCATAAAATAAAAGTAAAGCTTAAATGCTTTTAAGAAACGGGTAGTATGTCTGCTTTAAAAACAAGAATGAAATAAGCTGACCACATTGAGGTCATATCCACTAGGAAAGCAATTATACAACGGACAGATGATAACAAAAATTGGTGAGAAAGCAGAGAAAACGGAGCCTTTTCCTTGCTGGTGGGACTGGAAATGGTGCCTCCACTCTCCACCAACATCTGGCAGCTCCTTAAATGTCATTACCAACCCATCCAGGAACTTCAGACCTTGGAGTATACTTTTTAAAGCCAGCTCTTTCCCCCAACCCCTCATGCTCATCACTCAGTACAACGCCCTTCCATACCATAAATGTGAGACGCCATCTTCACCGACACCCAGTCCCTTGGTGGACACCTACCAAAGGTTCTTCAACTCCCCACCCACTGTAGAGCATCTCTCAGCACACGGTATGGCCAAGGTTTGGTCCCCCAAGGCTGCACTTGCTTTAGAAAAGATAATTCCAGGGAGTCAGGAAGTGCAATAGAGCCTGCAGGGAGTTTGGGCTAAATTTGGGAAGTGAAGGACTCATGTTGGTGTCGGTAATGTTATGAATGTGACTGTTGCCACTGAATTGTACACTGAAAGTAGTTAAAACAGGCACGGGTGAGTCTCTGGGACTCATATGGTCTCAGGAGAGAACAAACTTGCCAAGCTGTCCACTGGTCTCGACTTGTATGCCATGGCACAGACATGTTCTTCTCCCACATGGATAAAATGTAAATTTTAAATGGTTTAAATTGTAAGATTTATGTATATTTCTAACAACACCCCCATTATGACATGATTTAAGGTTCACGAGAAAACACTGGCTTGATTACATTTACAGTAGTTTACAGTCACCAAATTTCTTTCCTAAATTAGCTTCTTACCCTTAAAAAAATGTTAAGCATTAATCCACTTTATGTCCCTTGGGCTTATTAATGGGGATTTTAGTTTCTTTCTGCCTTTGGAGAAAATGGTGTTTCATAAAGGAAAATCATGTACAAATTACAAAGCAAAGCCTTCAGCACAGATCTAAGAGCACCAATTTTCAGTGTTAGAAATAAGGCCAACATGAGTTAAGATAATTGTTGGTTTTCTGGGAACATGGTGCCTCTGCATGCTCACCCTGAAGATGTTGTACACAAGGCAGCTCACCCTGAAGACCACTAGGAGGCGATGTGCGCAAGACAGAGCATCTGTAACAACAAAAAGTGAGCCGCCGCCCCTGCCCCCCACCCCGGCCTGAATCCAGACACAGGACAAGCTGCCTTTTAAGGTTAATCACCTTCCATCTCTTTTGCCTGAAGAAAATTAACATCTGAAGTAAACAAAAGGTTTCCGATCTAAGTACTTCAATAATGATCTGGAAATGTGTGTTACAGTCAACATGGTCAGAGCTCACACAGAGCAGATGTTAAGTAAGATGTGTAGGAGAACTAAAGCAACTTCTACCATGCGTACAGCCTCTGCCCCACAGCATTGGAAGTCAATCGTTGCAGAAAGGGGAAGGAGCTTGGTAGGCAATTTGTCTGTGTCTTGGCAGCTGCTCCCAAACAGCCATTCAGAGACGTATAATTAATTATAAATGAAAGGTTCAGGCATTATGCTGGCCTGCCCCTGTTACCTGGTGGAATCCACTCAGGCAATACCCTGGTCAGCCCAAGGTTCCATGGGAAAGAAGTCTGCACGCAGGTGCAGAGGACCCCTTTAAAAGATAGGCCCCTGCACCTTTACGCTCTCTCTCCTGCACCTTTACTCTCTCTCTCTCTCTCCCCCTGTCTCTCTCTCTCTCTGTGTGCTCCCCCGTCTCTCTGTTCCCCGCTCTGTCTCTCTATGGCGACCGGCCATGGCGGTCAGCCATTACCCTGTTCCTCCTCTTAGTCTACCCATTCTGCCGGCCCTTATAATAAACTTATAGTCTTATGTATGTCTCAATATTTCTCTTTTCTTCTTTTTAAACAAAACAATAACAATAAATGCTTGGCCGTTGAATCGGGCTGGTTACTAGCTAACCGTTACATTTTAAAGTAATCCATATTTCTTATCTAGGTCCTACCACATGGCTGCTAATGGCTTGTTACTTCATTTCCTACACAACCTGCTTCCTCTGCATCTGCTGGAGACTCCTCTGACTCCTCCCTCCTTCTTCCCAGCATTCTCTCTGCTCTGAAAATGCTGCCTAACCATCAGCCAATCAGATTTCTATTAGTAATGATAGCAATGCATATTTGCAGTGTACAAAGTCTGCTCCACAGCATTTCTCTTTTGTTTAATTAAAAAAATGAAGGTTTTAACTTTAACATAGTAAAATTATATACAATCAAAACAGTTATCAAATAAGAATTACAGTTACAATACCCATCCCACTTATATTTAGCAAAATTAGAGAAAACACTCCATTATCTATCTTTATGAGTCTGAAGTTTTCTATTTAATTTACCTTTTATCATAAATAAGGAAAACTTTAAGTCTAATTATTTAGTTTTAACTACATCAGAGACCCCAGAAAGGTAAAATGTTACCTAACAACAGAGACGTCTGGCTGCCTGGACAGAAAACCCTAGGGTTTTGTGTAATGCTGGGTCGTTCAGCTTTGGCCTACAGGCCTAGTGTATCTAGCAGACATTTCTGAGAAGCAGGGAATTGTGAAGAGCTATCCTACATTGTCTTGGCAAAGTTTGGCAGTCACCTTTTTTGTATCCTGCTGGCCCAGTTTGGACAGTATACTGTCAGCAATTGAGGCAAGGGCAGTGTTTTGGCCCACGTGGCTAGCTTTTGTCATAAAGAAAACAAACTCCATATGGAGATTCTTTGATATTTACCATCTTCTCTGAAGTAGGTTGATGCTGCCAGGAACAGTTGTGTCTCGCTGTCAAGAAAAGGCTTATGTTATTAAATACTGTATCCTATAGGTCTTTGAAGTGTTTAAAGACCATCTATATATCTAGGTATATCTGTTTAACCTTGAAGACATACCAAATATGACTAAAATTTTGTTTATTATAGATGACTAATACTAACCTGTATTTCTCAATTATACATTATAATTTTTGATGCAAATTGCACAAGGCTTTATTATAGTTGTCTAAGGAGCTAACCCCATGTTAGCTCGGGCCTTCCATCCATCCACCATGGCGGATGGCTAAGAAAGACAGCTCGAAGTGTCTGTATAGAGATCTTACAGGGCAGCATAAGGGGAGTGTCTAGGGATACGCACAGGCTCAGGATTGGTGTGCCTCCAGGCTTGGAGTGTTTGCCCTGTGTTGATTGGTCAACTGGTTGTTATGGCCCATAGGCCCTCCCAGGGTGGTTGCTATGCTCTGTGCGTCATTGCTGTGCGCTTGTCCATAAAGCACACCCAGAGCCGTAAAGCATAGCACCACCAGCTAACTTCTGATTGGTTCCTTGCCACGAGGCAGGCATCTGACCTCCTAGTGACTAAGACAAGGTCACATAAGCACATGTTCCGATGTTATGGCTGCCGAAAGGGGCAGGCATTTGACCTTAGTGACCAAGACAAGGTTATACATTATATTTTTAAATGTGCTGTATAAGCACAATACCCCAAACAAGAGTAGAAACATATATACAGTATAAAAATAACTTTAAATTTGTATCAATAAGACAAAATCCATATTTTTGAGATTAATAGTTGTTTTTTTTATTAAAGTAGATTCAATAATCTACCCCTTTCCCCCTGTTATTTGTATATCACAACCCCCTTTTTTTTCCTTTAGAAAGAGATCTTTGAATTTAACTCTTTTGTTTAGCCTTATTTTAAACTAAGGACAAGAACAATTAGTAAACAATCACCTTTCAATGATAACAAACATCAATAATCATCTTTGGTAATATAGGTATTGTTTTCTCTAGTCTACATCCTGTTGCCTGGAAGCATTGGAATCTTTGGGGGGGAAACTTGAAAAAACTCAGGATAATTGTTAAGCTTTGGCTATAGTATTCTGTGAGGCTGGATCACCTCAGCCAGCAGCCTTGAAGCCTCTCTGGATGCAGAACTCTGAAGAACCTGCACCAGAAGTGCTCTGAGAGGCTGGATCACCTGGGCCATCCATTTTCATTGGTGTCTGGTACCCTTGCTCTGAAAATACATAAACTTTTAAAGATAGCATACATATCTGTATTAATACAAGTGTAGAATGTGCATTGTACACAAGCCAGCCAACGATAATTTTTTCTTTCATGTTTGAGCAGGTAGCATATGCATCACATGTCTTGTCGTTCTTCTAGGTTTATTTTTTATGTTTGGAGTCAGGATTTTCAGAGTGTCCCCAATCAAACCTGGCATCAACCTGAAATGAATACACAGCCTCTCATCTCCTGTGGAAATAAAAGCATAACCTCTCCCCACAAATAATGTATCTTTGACTTCCACTTTGAAGTCAAGACATATTTTATATATACAGATTGGTTTAATCTAGCAGTTTTCATAATCTAGTGTGCTTTAGCAGCTGTGGTTTCTTTACTAGCAATCAGAAAATCTAAAGACAACATAATAACACACAGAATCTAGGCTTTTTGTGTATTTTTCATCTTTATATGGCTTTTCTCTTTTATATTACTTTACTCTCTTTCTAAGAATGTTATTATTATTATTATTATTATTATTATTATTATTATTATTATTTTGTCTTGGTTTTTTGAGACAGGGTTTCTGTCTCTGTGTAGCTTTGGAGCCTGTCCTGGCTCTCACTCTGGAGACCAGGCTGGCCTCGAACTCACAGAGATCCGCCTGCCTCTGCCTCCCGAGTGCTGGGACTAAAGGCGTGCGCCACCAACGCCTGGCAGGACATTATTATTTTAAGACTACATATTTTTCTATGACCATCTGTACCCCTTTTCTTTTCACTTCCAAGCCTTTGTGCATTTTTAAAAATACTGTAACCCATTTAGAGGTTTTTTTTTTTTTTTTTTTTTTTTCCACCTGGATCCTTTCCCTTTTGGAATAGGCATGTGTATTCTGTGACATTGTATATTGAAACATGTAATTTGAGCTTTGCTTTTATATGAGGTTACAATTAAAAGAATCCCTTGAGTCTTGGAAGAGACTTTGGACTTTGAAATTGTGTTAAGACTGTGAAAGACTATGGGGGTTTTTGAAGTTTGTGAATTTTGAAGGTAAGTGAATTTTGCTTATGAAACCGATACAAGCCTTGGAGGGCCAGAGAATGGAACGTGGTGGTTTGAATAAACCACCAAGGGCTCATATGGTTGAGTCCTCATCTCCAGTTGGTGGAACTGTTTGGGAGGGATTAGGAGGTGTGGCCTGGAGGAGGCATGTCACTGGAGGTGGGTTTTGTAGTTTCAAAAGCTCACAGAACATGGACAAGTCTCTCTCTGGGGTAGGGGAGAAAAAGAAAGGGGACAAGACTGACAGAGTGTGCATCTGGAATTGCAAACAGAGACACAAAAGGCTGTGGAGGATGGAGACCCTGTGAAGACTGGAGGATAGGGAGTGATTGTTTTGTCACCTCTTCCTACAACCCCTCCCCCACACTCGGGAGCCCTTTATGACAGGGAGACAGGAGCTCTGTGATGCAGGCCTGGGCCCAGCTGCCAACTCCCAGAGAGAACTCTAAGAGTTCAATTGCCTGAGAGCAACAGTGCAATTCAGATGGAGAATTTTCTCTCTCTTCCGGAAAGTGTCAGTACTTCATGGCTGACCCCTAGCTTCACCACTTGGGCAATGGACATGATCTTTGCCTTTATGTGTGGGCTGGGGCTCTTCTACCTCTTATTACCCCTCCTCCCCCTTAACTCACCCTCACCTCCACCAGCGGAAAACACCACTGCCCAAAAGGTAAGAATGCCTTAGTCCCAAACCAACAGAGAATAGTTCCCCCTCTCTCCTTTCATAGGCTCCACTTTCCAAATCAAATAGGGAGGTGTCTGACGGGATCTCAGCTGAGAGCAGGACCCCAGCCTCTTGAGAACTGGCAGGTAGGGCAGAGAGCAGCATGGGCTCTGAGCTGTCTTCTCTCTGACTATGCATACCTGGGAGAAGCCCTGTGACCCTGTGGTCAGGGATGGTGTTCCTGACACAGTTAGGGACCTCTGAGAAAGGAAAAGTTCTGAGCACTGGTTCCTATGTCCTCTAACATGCATGCTTATAGGGTCAGTAGAGCTGACATGAGGGAGCTATGCTCCAGGACATGAGTGACTGCTGGTCTCAAGAACGGCTATTGGTAGTTCAGAGTTGAGCATCTGGTTCCTGAGCACAACAGTGACCAAGGACATCCATGGTGGCTCTCACAGAGGCAGTCCCCATTGGTGTTTTCCAAGAGGAAGAGAACTCACGTTTGCCCTCATTGTGGCTAAGTGAATAGGGCTGCAGGTGCTGTCTGTCTCTGCCAGGTGGTGAAGAGAGAGAGGAGCAATGTCAGGAAGAAAACCAGGACCATGAGAGGTAGGCTACTTCCTTCCCCTACTAGGTGACTTCATCCCCAGGCCCCTACCCCTACCTCCCAGTGATGACACCACAGGAGTTGCAGAACCCTCAAGGATGCTGCTCCTTCAAAGGAACCAAGTACTGAAGACACTTCCCAGGCTCTGTGTTTGGGATGGAGCTGTGGGACAGCCAGTCTGGGTGCTGCCAGGGAGCGGTGGTGGGAGAGGAAGTGGTACCATTTTGCCTGTATTTGGAGACAAATGGGTTGTTGAACTTCTCTGAGACATCTTCCTCTTTCAGAACACTGGTCTTCTGCTCCCCTCCGCAGGGGGATTATGAAGCCCATGGATGCCCTTAGAAGCTGAAGTGCCTGGTCCATGCCAGAGTCCTGACACACATGTGCCTTGCTCTCGAGGCATTTGGGCATGGAGCTTCGCTCACAGATGCCTGAGCTCCTGTTTAACTTTTCATTTCTACTGAAGGGACATTTCATTCAGTCTCTGGTAAGATACCAGGTCCCTTCTTTACCCACCATAACCCAGTCTCCATTTCCAGCTTACAGAGGCAGCAGGAAGAAACCGAAGAAAGACAAGGTACTGGTTTCCCTTCTGCACAGGTGAGCCATCTCCATTCTTTCTGGTTCCTCACTCCTCTTTCCTGTTATGTGATCACCCCCAACCAAGGCTTCAGGTTATCAAGGGAATAGGAGCCCTCCTGATGGGTGGGACATGAGTACAGTCCTGGAGTTTAAGATAACAGCGTCTTGTAAAAAGCAGAGAGTGGGACATTGGTTGCAGTGGCCTTTCCTAGCTTGCCCAGCCTCCTGGACCCATGGGCTCCTGGCTGCAGTAATATCTCCTGTCTCCCACAGCACGCTAGGGAGGCTTGTTGATACCATCAGCTTTTGCCAGATCTTAAG
Source organism: Cricetulus griseus (assembly GCF_003668045.3). Taxonomy (NCBI): domain Eukaryota; kingdom Metazoa; phylum Chordata; class Mammalia; order Rodentia; family Cricetidae; genus Cricetulus; species Cricetulus griseus. The sequence goes on along the minus strand of NC_048596.1, from coordinate 280,046,575 downwards.
ACAAGATGCCTCGGATGAAGTGTACGAACCAGAAGCTACCAACAATACCCATCTGCCACCTAGGCAGCAAGTAGAGGAGTCTGCGGTCAGCAATTTGTCCCTAGTGTCTTCCTCTGCTCCTCTCAAAGAACAACTGCTTCCCAAAGATTCTAAAGCCTTGTCTCCTGTCCTGCTGAATTCCTCTTCAGTTTCTATTGAGTCACAGTCATCTGTGGCTGCCTCTCAGCCACCAGAGACCTTGACTCCTGGAAGACCTCATTCACCACAGCAGGCACCTTCCAGTCCATCTCATCCTCCTGATCCTGTGACATATCCTCCATCTGTGCCAGATCCCAGCACGGTGGTTGTTCAGTGTGTCTGCAAAGCACTGGGGACCTCACAGAGCACACCCTTGCCAGGTTTGCCTTCTTCCATGCCAACTACCCTAGGCCTTGACCACTCAAGCAGGCCTACCTCAATCATCCCAAGTCTTAAACACTCAAGCAGGCCTACCCCAACCACCACAGGCCTTGACTACTCTAGCAGGCCTACCTTAACCATCCCAGGCCTTCACCACTCAAGCAGACCTGTCTCAGGCCCTTCCAGGTACCAGGTGGCTGCCAAAACCCAGGTCTAGGGCAACTCATCACATGGCTAGTCCTTGAAAGAGCATCTTTCTCTCAGCCTCCAAGAGGCCTCATTCTGGACAGGCTCCACATCTAGACAGACAGAGGCTGAGAAGCCCTCTTTCATCAACCCTGATATCCAGGATATGCTGGAACATCAGATTAGAAAGAGGGTCGAGCTCAAAGTTTGGAAGGGGGAAGGAAAAGATAGATCTGACCATGCCTTGGGCCGCCAGGACAGTATGCTGCAGTCCTGAAGCAGCAGGCAGGCCACCGCCACCTCACACACCTTCTGGAGCAGAAACTGCAAATCAGAGCAGTTTTCAGGTCATCAGCAGTTATTCTGCCAGAAGGTCTCAGGTGACCATTTACAGATGAAATGTAGCCAGCTTTTCTGGGGCTTCCCCTTTCTCCACAGTGAGTCTCTTGTGGCTTCTCTCAACATGGCAGGGTCCCTGCCAGATCTCCCCTCCATCGTATTCAATGTACTCTCTGCATACAACCCATTACATGTTCAGACTCAAGGACCTCCACAGCTCTTCTCTCCAAAGTCCACACTTCATGACTCAGTCAAATCCCAACCTTTGACTCAAAAGTTGTCCTGGACCTGAGCTCCACCAGTGGCTGCCATCCAAACCCAGGCCTGTGACCCATCCTCTCTCCCAAAGCTACCACGCCATTCACCTCCAATTAGGGATTATGGAGCTTCTTGTCCTAAAGATTCATGATCCCAATTTATTGTCACACCTGGTGTGAACACCAAAAGTGTCACCTTTCGAAGAAGTACCGGGAAAGTAGGAGCAAATTACTGGCCATTGTAGAAAAAGTCCCAGGAAGCATGTAATCTACTCACTTCAAACAATTGGGTGTCCCAGGGCCATGGGCCTGTTGTCTACCTCCTGGGGTGGGGGGAGTTGATTAACCCCTAGCTCTGAGAGCAGCTAGAACAACACTTTAAAAAGAGGCTCACACAACACCAGAGTCAATGACCCCACAAGGTCCAGCTATTGCTGGACTTGATGAAGTCTCAGAATAAACTCACAGGGACGGGTTAATCATGGGGCTTCATGTTTCTCATCACTGGCAGATGAAAGCAGCCAGCATCTACAGAGTATCTCACCAAAGCATCCAGAGGTATCCCAACTACAGAGGGATGCATGCAAGGGTCACACAAACGGTGTGGGAAGAACTGAGAAAGATCTGTACAGGAGCCCAGAAGGTCCCCTAGGCAAAGCTCTTCAGGCTGTCTCTGAGACAGAGGTGGAAAATGGTCGCATGGGTCACCCAAGAAGTGACTCTCAAAGTGTTTCCACGGTGGGACCAGAAAAGAAGCAGCTAGAAGACACCCTGAAAAACTATTCAAACAGAAAGTGGAGACATACCAAAGACAGTAAGGTGCCCGTGGGCATTTGTCAAGGAATACCAATGAACCATGCATTGGCCCCTCCTGAAAACTCAAAGAATCTGAAAACTTGGGAAAAATCATCCTTGAATGATGCGACCATCTGCAAGAAAACTTATGAGCTTCCCTTCCTAGACACTGGCACTCAGAAGGTGCTGGAAACACATCTTACAAGACGCCTGGTGAGGCACAGGTGGAACCTGCCCCTCAGAGGTCTCAAGACCATACATGTTTTCAGTGTGTACAAGGCTATAGCTTCACCCTTTCCACAGCCCTCCAATGCCTTTTTGTCCTCCTGGGACTCTCCAAACAACTGTGAAATGGCCAGTGTCATGGAAGAACCTTTTCACACAGCCCCAGAAGAGAATGAGATGAAAATAACCACCACTGTGGAATCTCTTTCCACACAGATCCCTCCTTCTGCCCTCCAGCTCAAATTCCTCAGAGAGACTCCACCTAGTGAGTGGGCCTCTGGGCCCTCTGAGACCACTACAACTGTCCAGGAGGAAGATAGGACTTCTATGTCCACCTCAGAGAGTCTCGTGGGCAGAGATTGGCACAGTGATACAAGTTTTAGATCTTGGAAAGAAAACCCAGAGCCAAATCCAGTCCCAATCAAGGGTGTGTATGAGTCACAGGAGAGTGAGGGTGTGTCTTTTAGAAAAATTTACAGAAGGGTATCAGTTAGGGAGATCAGTGTGGCATCCCAGTCACCAAGGAGCAGGGATACCAGGGATCTGGAGGAGGCAGAGGACTGGTCACTCACCACAGAAACTGAGGAGATGGCAAAGTCTCTAACCAACAATGAATCGCTGGAGACCAATGAAAGTCCTTCCCATTCTAGACCCATTTCCCAGGATTCAGAAGACTCGGTCCTGAGCACACCTAACTGCCTGGCCCCTGGTGTCCTGCAGGACTGTGGCATTGGAACAATACTTCAAGACTGTGCCCCCGAGGTTCTTCTTGCCGCAGATATCCTGGCCTACAAAGCTTCCCAATCCAGCTTCAAGACTTTTTCCTCCTCAAGCAAATCAACCTCCCAAGATAGTTACCCTTTCTCAGCAAGAAAAAGGACTATCTCTAAGACTTCCATACACCAGGAACCATGGACTAGCTATATCTTTGGCCCAAATAACCAGGAGGTGGTATATAGAAGTCCCAGTCAGGAGGTACAGTTTGCAGGGATGAGTTCTATCCAAGCCCATGGGCATGAAAAGAAATTTGGGGATAGGATAAAAGACTTTATATTGTCAGTTTTTACTCCCAAAGGCAAAGGGCAAGAGAATTCACCACAAAAAGCCAAGGCCTTATCAAGCACCACCCAAAGACAAGAGTCAGTCATGAACAGAGTATTCATGCCCCGACAGGAGGCTGAAACACAGGACCTCATGACCTCTGTTAGATGGATTCTCGAGGAGAAACTGGGGCTTCACCAAAGGTTTGTTCCCTCAAAGAAAGATGTACAGGTAGACTCACCACAAGCTCCAGTGAGTAGGTATGTCTGCCACCATAGGATTCCTACTGAAGGATCACAAATAAAACAAGGACACACTGACTATGTTCATCAAGCTAACCCCATGGTATACAGCCAACCTTCCACGGACAAATGGATGCCCTATGCTAACAACAGGGCCCAGGTGTTTAGAGAACCTGTGTCCAAAGTCAGCCCCTATCAATACAGAACACAGGCACCACTTGTTCCAGGAACCCTTTTCCACTGTCCCAGGCACTGCCGCTGTAAAAGTGTACCACTATCTGGAAAATAAAATGCTTTTCCAAATATAAAGTAATTAACGATTAGAAATTACTTCCTCTGCATATGTTTTATCTGGAGATAAAATGTCTATAGCACTAGGCCACTGGGAAATGTCAGTCTGGTCCACCTTAGTACTGCTTCTGAGGGGGATATATGGCTCTACAAAGAGGAGAAAGTGGCATTTGAGGCCTCACCACCACCTAGTTCTGTAGTTGGTGTTAATTACACTTTAAACAAGTCTTTAGGATCTGGGGGGATGCAAAGTCAACTCTATAAGACACAAACAAGCAGGAAGTCTTTAGGATTCGGGTGTGCTAAGTCAACCCACTAAGACCCAAACAAAAAAAGGAAGTCTGTAGGATTGGGTGGGGGTGCTGAGTCAACCCTGTAAGATCCCACCCTCAGGGCCAGCTCACCTTGTCTTTCTCCTGATTTGCTCTATCATGACCTTTGTGTAGATGTGTACAGAGGCACCAGAGTGCCAGCCCAATATCTTCACAAGTCACAAAGTAGGCACAGTGATGATGACAGTCTTGTGGCATCCTTGAGTTCTTATCAAGGGAATCCTGACTTCTGGATATCCTGCAGAGGAATAAAGGACCTAGGGATCCTAGGGACTTCATACTCACCCCAATGGAGGCTGGCAACAAGTTCACCAGGCCTTCCCAGTTCAGTCTGGATGATGAAGCAGTGCCATCCTGTTGTACATCTCCCTTCCATGCCAGAATGGTGGCCAGCATGGAACTGACAACTTTTCATGAGGGTTGCAGCTGCAAAGTGGTTTATGAGGGTCTCATGACTCCTGATCATTTGCCATCCCTTCTGGTCCACTGTATATACAATACTCATCTTACTGTGGGCATGATGAGCCTAAGGAGGAAGATAGAAAATAAAAAGGTTAGAGCCAAGGCAGGAGGCCATGCAACAGAGGATTCCCTAAAAGTTTCCATGCATGTGAAGTCAGACTGCAGACATTGGGGTCTGAGCCACTCACCTTGACCTCACCCCAGGCTCTCAACCTTGGACTGAAGGAGCCCTTTAGCTTTGAACCACTTGAAACAAATCCTTTAAGGTTGGAAGGTTAGCTTTCTAACAGCACGTCTAGTAATCTTTATTTACCTTCTGAACTCTAAAGACAGGCTGGTGCAAAGCTAGGAATTAGGAATTCTGAATGTTACTCACTGCCTGGTGGTCACTGCACATGACCCTGAAAAGGGTTGAGGGCACACACTGTGGCCACACAGCAAGTCATTCTAGGCCTCCAGCCCTTGCCTTCCCATGAGACCAGCAGAACAGGCCATCTCACAGGCTGGTTCACACAATGGAAGGGAATTGTCCAAAGTGAAGGTGCTCTTTGGATCTCTGGGCAGGCCAGAGAGGGTCCCTTTCTGGTCTTCATTTACCTTCCTCCCCATGTTCCTTGCCCCAGTGTCTATTCTCTCAGGAAACAAGTGGGGATAACTGCATACAAAAGCAGTCATTTCCCAGGGTTTCCTGCACTGTTCCTCACAGGAGGCAGCCAGTCAACAGCTCTAGAAGTGTCACTTATTCCCTGGGAGAAAACTGTTCCAGAAGGTCCCATCAAGGTAGAGGACATGGACATGGGGCATGTTCCAGCACACTTCTCAAGAGTCTACAGGAGATACCCAGAAGCTCTTTAGGAGTGGATATGGAACTATTAGGCCTCTTCTGAGCGTCGCCAATATCAATGACAGTGGCCTCTACAGTAATCATGGAAGCCAGAGTGAAGCCAGGACCCTGGGAGGCACACTGGGTCCAGCAAAGACTTGGGAGTGGGTTCCAGGAGTCCTCACTGTCCAAATTCTAGAGATGGTGATGCCAACAGACCAGGCAGCAGCAGGATTAGGACTACCACTGTCAGCCCTGTCAACTATAATGGATATACTGTAGGCCTGGAGAACCTCACAGAGACCTCCACAGTAATTCTCACTGATAGACCACCAAAGAGACCTCTACAGAGTCCCTGATATAAATTCACACTAAGGAACATCCCAGAATTTCAGAAAGGGCTCCCAGAGACCTTCATGGATCAAAACACAAAGATCCGCAAACATCTCCATAGAGACTTCCACAGAGGACCCCACAGAAGGAGGTTGCTACAGAGTCCTTGGCAGGAAGCCACAGAGAGGGACCCCCAAAATCTTTACCAGAGATCCAACCAGACACTTTCACAGACTTCAACAACACAGAAAACACATCTTTCAAGTTCCTGACAGAAATCCACATTGATATTCTAGAGTTCCAGAGATCTTCACAGGCCCACCCACACACCCTCACAGATGTCCACAGACGTTCGCAGAAACCCACATAGTGGGAGACACTAGTGACTAATAAGATCTCTGCAGGCCTTGAGAGAAATCCAAAGAGATACATTAAGTTCCTTCCAGGGAGACTGACACTGCCATATACACACAGATTCCCCAGTAGCGCACCCAGCCCTCCACAGGCCTGCACACAAAAACCTACACACAGACCCCCCCTCCCAATCCTAAAGACTTCCTGTTTGTTTGGGTCTCTCTTGTCACAGGCAGACCATGCAGACTCCCAGAGATATCACATCATCCCTTGGAGTTCCACACAGAACATCTAGAGCGATACCATGCAAAGACATATCACAAAAGTCACAAGTCACCAGGTGAGATGAGGGAGACAGCAGCAGGACCTCATCATCACCACGGGAAAGGTCTCAGATGTGAACTCAAGGACAGTGAGATGGATTGTTTGGGGTCTGGAGTTTATTAAAATAGTGAGTTATGCCTTGGGCAGGCAGACAGACAAAAGCCTGATGGGAACTGTGAGGACAGTTAAGGGTCCACACCAGAGAGAGCATAAAGGTGTTGGGGCGGGGCACTGAAGTGAGGGTTCGTATGTAGTCATAAGGGGTGGTTGCTACTCTTCTCCGAGTTGATAGTATGAAATCAGCACAAGCTGATTTCCAGGCTGGAGGCAGGAAAGGGGCATGGAGCAGGACGTGTGTCCATCAATCCCTCTGTGCTGCAAACTCACTTCTCATGTGAGAAGCACACGGACTCTGTTAGCTGGATATTCACAGACTGTCAACAGAGTGCTCACTACCTATGAGAGGGGAAGGGCTGCTGGGGCTGCTGTGGCCTGAGCAGCAGTTGGATTCTTACGTCATGTTCTTATGTCACAGAAACCCTCACAGATTTTACACGCTGTCCTGAACTGTCCACCCAGAAGATGCAGAAACTCACCCAACTCCAGAGTTCTTGCACAGACAATGTCAGAGAGAGATCTGCCATGTCCCAGCCTTATAGTAACTCTCAGTCACCCAGCCATGTCTACAGAGACAGTGCAGAGATCTCACAGAGACCCTGACACTACTCCAGGGCCACACACACAGAAGCCCTCCATATAGACATCTCAGAGTTGCCACAGACATTTCCCCCAAGAGACTTGTATCACCAGAGGGACCCTGACCTAAAAGCCCAACACAATCAGATACGGCCACCAAACTGGGTTCTCTCTTTAGGGTAAAGCGTGGGAGTTTGGTTTCCCCCTGTAATTCCAAGGCTTCTATTCATACTTATGGATTTAACATGTATACCTACAAAATTTGGTTTTCCATGGGCTTTTTAATAACTTTAACCTCTGATCCATGGTTATTGTACAGTGGTTTTCTCAAGATTGACACATGCCTTCCAGGAGGGGGCTGGGTGGCTCAGGATACAAAGGAAGTAAACAGACTTTTTTTTTTTTTTTGAGACAGGGTTTCTCTATGGCTTTGGAGGCTGTCGTGGAACTAGCTCTTGTAGACCAGGCTGGTCTTGAACTCACAGAGATCCACCTGCCTCTGCCTCCCAAGTTCTGGAATTAAAGGCATGCGCCACCAACACACTCCCCAGCTTTAGTAACGGATCAGTAAAGGACTGCTGGGGGAGAAAAGTCCCACCTGCTCAGCCCTGGAGAGGAAATATTCAGACCAGTCAGGCTGCTTGCAAGGTGTGTGAGTTCCAGGGATGCAGTCCATGTGAACTGTCACCGTATTGGGGTGAGCCTTTCAGTGATGAGGCTGCCTTTAAGTCATTCCTGTCCTGAAATCAACTCCTTACTGTAGGGGAAGCTGTAGCCACACCTTCTTAGGGGCTGGCTACAGGGGTACCTGAGCAGGCTTGTGAGGGTGTGGCCAGAGTGAGTAGGGGGACTGCGTTTTTGGTTTTGGTCTCTTTTTGTTTCTTGCTGTACAGACTACCACCAGCTGGCTAGATTGCTCTGTAAGTAAGGCTTTTCCCTATTAAATACCCTTATATTTCTACCTGACTCCGTATTGGTAATTTCCCACTATACCTTACACTCCTTCTGTTAGCAACTGCAAGAAAAACTCACTGATTCTGCAAGCTGGGCTTTGGTGCAACCATTATTTTGGTCTATGGTTGGTTTCTTATCTTGGGCAAGTAGGCTTGTATGTATGGTGTCTCCTTAGGGGGGGAAAAAAACCCGTCTCCTACAACATGGTATACAATCATAAATTCCTACGACATGGTATAGAGTCACAAATTTCAGACATAAATGTATAGCCACCCTCTGATAAGAAGTAGTGTCTTATTTGCCTAGTTTTAGTTGTGAGTTACTCGTTTGGTGTCAGTGATACTTTTTTTGGTTTCTTATTTCATCGTGGACAAGATCTGAACTCATGATAGCTGAATACTTTACTCTGGAAACATAACGAGCTCTAGGAATCCAGTAAATGAGGAAAGACATGTAGACTCAGTCACCTACAGAAGTGATTCATAGTCTTCTGGGGAAGAGGGGAACATGTTTCAGACCCCCCCCCATATCTGCCGCTAAGCCCATTGTTCTGCAGTTCTCACAAACACACTGTGTACAGGTAAGGTGACGTCATGAACTTGTGAGTCTGAAGCAAGGGAGGGGGAGCAAAGTAAAACCTTTCTATTAAAAAATGAAAGGAAAGAGAAAACAGCTCAGAATTTGGAAATAATCGTATTAACCCTGCTCAAAAGTCCTTGCTGCTGTGTCTGCTCATCTCAGAAAATAATGCTAGGGGGTGGGGGTGACAACTTGGACAGTAAAGTGCTTCTTTCTCACGAAAGCTTGAGAACCTAAGCTCAATCCCCCAGAAGCCACATAGAAAGCTAAGGATGACAGAACACACGTGAAACCCAAAAGCTAGGGTGGCAGAGATAGGCAGATCTGTGGGGCTGCCGGCCTGCCAGTCAAAACAAGTCAGCAAGCTCAAGGTTCAGTGAGACACCCTATCTCAAAACAAAAGGTGGAGAGTGACTGAAGAGGACACCCAGTGTTAACTGCTGGCCTCAACGTGCACACACATACCCATACACATGTACACACACACACACACACACACACACACACGCACGCACGCACGCACGCACGCACGCGCGCGCGCACACACACACACACACACACACACACACACACACACACAAGTGCACACAAAGCACTAAAGAGGAGTTTGTCCCTTGAGTAAACAGGAAATGTAGGTTAAAGAAGGAGAAATTAGGAACCTCACTGTCCTTCCTTCTTTTTCTTTTTTGAGATTGTAATACATCATTTTTACCTTTTTCCTCCCTTCAAATACCCCATATACTACTCCTTGCTCTCCCAAATTCATGACCTTTTTTCATAAGTGGTTGTTGCATGCATATATATCTACATGTGTATACATACAGATCTTTAAGCACAGCCTGCTTCGTTTGTATAATGTTACTTGTATGCATGCTTTTAGAGCTTACAATTTCGTATGGAGACGATTGCACAAAACCACAGCCAATCAAAGGGCATGGTGTGGAGTTCAGTTCCAATGGATACAAGTACAAAACAACTCCCACACCTAAGGTTCAGGGAACATTTCAAAAGACTGGGTGGAAAGATGTTAAGAGCCAGTGGCGCTTGCTATGAGACTGTGTCTCCTAGAAATGTCAGAAGCTACACCAATGCAGTCTCACTAACGACTGCAGGAAAATGAACGGAACAAGGACAACAATTGGCATGCCAAAGTGGACATGAGAAACCATGAGCCGTCCACACTCAACAAAGAGTTACAGGCAACTAAGGAATGCTAGGAGTGGGCAAAACAGCCTTCTCCAGGGAAGAGCATACCGATTGGCTACTGGCATTCGTTCTTGATAGCTCAACTTTTCTCTTTGGAGCTCCTTGTGAACCTTACAAACACAAATTGTCTTTTTGAGGTGAGATTTTAAAGTTCTTGGATATTAATGCAAAAGCAGTTAAGAATGGTGATGCATTTAAAACTCTGCAGGATTCTCCGGAATTCACACTGGTCCTCAGGAAACAATCATTCATTCAGAACTCTCCGGAATTCACACTGGTCCTCAGGAAGCAATCATTCATTCAAGGTCATGTGGTTTAGTCCTAAGAACAATTTCTAGAGCAGGGGTGCCTCAAAATACAGATCCTCTCAAGGCTCTCCACATGTTACAGGGTTCTCCTTCATCAGTAGAGACTTGAGAGCAGCTGGATTCTGCACAGGGAGAGAGACATGCTTTTTGACACCCAGCACCATGAGCTTCACATTTGGTAAAACCATTATCTCTTGTTTTTAAGGAGAAAACCAGGTTCACTGCATTGAAATCTCCTAAATATGACACGTTGGACTGGAGAGATGCCCAGTCAGTAAAGTGCTTGTCATACAAGCATGAGGACCCAAGTCTGATCTCCAGGGTGTACAGGAACATTCTGTCACCCCTGAGATGGGGAGCTAGAGACAAGTGGACCCCTGGAGCTTGCTATCCAGGTATTGTAGCTGATTTAGTGAGCTCTACAGAATTAATGGCAACACTTCTTCCCTGTGCCTAAGTTACTTTCCTGTTGCTGTGATCAGAGACCATGACCAAGGCAGTTTGTAGAGGAAGCACTTTATTGGGGCTTACAGTTTCAGAGGGTGAGTTTATGTCTATGGTGGGGATCATGACAGCAGGAAGGCAGAGGTAGTACTGGAGCAGTAGTTGAGAGCTACACCCTCATCAACAAACATGAGGCAGAGGGAGAGGGAGGGGAAGGGGGGAGAGAGAGAGAGAGAGAGAGAGAGAGAGAGAGAGAGAGAGAGAGAGAGAGAGAGAAAGCGCACAAATACTAACTGGAAATGACACTTTTTTTAAACCTTCAACCCCACCCCACTCCACCCCCCTGCCTGTGACACCTCTGCTAACAAGGCCACAGTTTCTAATCTTTCCCAAAGAGTTCCACCTGCGGTGTTCAACTTTCAAATACATGAGCCTATGAGGGCCATTCTCATTCAAACCACCATATTCCACTCCAATTTGCCACCATATCATAATGTAAAAACACATTTAGCCTCTCTTCAAAAGTTCCCATAGTCTCTCACAGTCTCAACATTTTTCAAAAGTCTAAGATTTAAGACAATCGCTTAACTGTAAGCCCTGTTTAAAAAAAAAAAAAAGCAAAAACATACTTGAACATACAATTGCACAGAGCATACACTATCATTACAAAAGGGAGGAAAGGAAGCATGTTGTATGCTGTATTGTTTGTGTTCTGACCCTCTGGGTCATGACACATCACATGACTGAATATGGAAGCCACAAGAAATTTGCTAACTTTAAAACTTTTCTGGGTGTCAAATGACCAAAACCAATTTCAAGATCAAACACGATTGAAATTAGGTTGTTTCTGGCACCTTCACCCATGTTGAATCATGCAACCTCACTGTCTTCTTAATTCTAAACACCCAACACGTGCAGTGCTCAGGTCACTTGCTGTCACACAACACAATGAATACAAATGGTACTGAAACACTTGGGCTGAGATTGGAGAATGTTGTCTTCCATGGCTTAGTTTACCTATACTAAGTCTTCTCTCTTACAGAGACATATGGATTAATTATTCTTCTAGTGACTTATGGAAGGAGGACTGAGTTTATTTGGTATACAAGTTACCATCCCTCATCACGGGAAGCCAAGAGGGGAACCTGGGGTAGGAAGAAAAACAGAGACCACAGAGGAAAGCTGCCTACTAGTTTGTTCCCCATGGTTTGCTCAACTTGCTTTCCTGCGTACATCATGACCAACTGCCCAGATGTGGGATTTGGACTTGGTCCTCCATGACATTCGTTAATCAAGACAATGTTCCACAGACATTATCACAGGCACACTTGCTGTAACAACTTCCTCAGCTGTCCCTTCTTCCCATGGGTCTCTAGACTGTGCCAAACTGAAAAGAGTAACCAGAAAACCTGACCCCTTGTCAGTGTGACACACAAATACATCATTATTGGACTGTCATGTTAGTTTCTCCTATACCACCTAGTTTCACGTTAATATCAATGCCACAGCTGAAATCATGGCCCAACTTTCAAAAGTCCCAGCTCCTTAAGAGTCTTAACACTTTAAAAGTTCAGTGTTTTACAGGACCTATCCCAGGGGCATGACCTGGCTTTTTGGAGCCCATTCCCTATGAAGGGATACTTTGCTCAGCCTTAAAACGGGGGCAGAGAGATGGGGTGGGGGAGCTTGGTTCTGCCTCAACTTGGTATGCCAGACTTTGTTGACTCCCCAAGGAAGGCCTGGCCCCCTCTGCGGAATGACTGGGTGTAGGGGACAGTAAGCCACACCTGTTAGAGGCTGGCTACAGGTGTGCATGACCACGCCTGTGTAAGGTGAGGTCAGGATGGCGCAGGATGGGCTCTTAAGGGGCTGGGAGCACGTGGGAGGCCCCTTCTCTCTGGCCTGGCTGCTTTTCTGCCCTGGGCACGCTCTGGCTTGCGTTTGGCTGGTATTTATCTGAATAAAGATATCTTAACCATACAGGCTACAGATTGGTTCTCGTTATAGTTGGGGGGTGGAAAGGGAGAAGGTGGGGGCAGGAGGAGGGGGAACTGGGGTTGGTATGTAAAATGAAAGATAAAGTTTTAAATAAAAAAAAAATTTAAAGTTCAATGTTTCAGGCCCTCTAAATTACCATGAGCAAAACTCAAACAGACTCACAGAGCCTGAAGCAGCGTGCACAGGTCTGTACCAGGTTGTTTGCAAATATATTATGGCTCCCTGCTAGTGTTTTTCATGCAAACACTGGGTCTGCTTCTTTTGCCTTCTTCTGTTGGCTTATCTTGTCCAACTTCTCTGTGGTAGTTTTTGTTTTGTGTTATTTTATTTTTAAACAAGCGAATGAATGAATGAATGAATGAACAAATGAAAACCTAGCCACTAGGTAAAGGGTAACAACTGAACTGCCACTTATCCCTGCGGTGGCAGGCAGGAGGGAAATCGGTTTTCTTCAGCAGAATGACACTGGGTCTATCAACCACTCCACATTTTTATATGTGTGGGGGACGGAGTGCTTTGGTTTGGTTACTGTTTGGGTTTGCGGGGTGCTGTGGTTTTATTTTGGGCTTTTTGTTGTTGTTTTGTTACTGCATTGGGTTTTATCATTGATTAAGAAAGAACTTAAATGTGGGTGGGTAGGGAAGGGGAGAGGGTATGGAAGTACTTGGAGGAGGAGAAGAATATGATCAAATATTTTAAATAATAAAAATATAACTGTAAAAGTGTACAGCCTTATTTTAGAAGGACATTTTTCCAGTGCAGGATTATATTTACTTTGTTTCTGATCTGTGAATTTGATGTTTTGTTGTCATTTGGCTCTAATAGTTTCATATGAAAAGTCACTTATTACTCTTTGCCTGTACCTTGGAAAATGTGGTAATTTTCACCTCTGATTTCCGGTAACATCTTGGCTAAGATACATCACAGTGTTTATAATAATAAACCTTAATTTACTGAACTGAGGTTCTTGTGAGTTTGGATTTTTTTTTTTTTTTACTGAAACAGTCATGCATGCCTTCTCTTTAATTCTAGCTCTTGGTGTATTGAATAATAGGCTCACAAGTTAAGGTCCAGCCTAGAGTAAAGAGCAAGACTGTATATCCAAAGATAATTTATTGTTTCTATGTTGTTTTGGAGAGCTCTTCATTGTGATGCCATTGGCCCCACCCCCCTTCTTTCTCCTGTTTTTCACAGCTAGGTTTATGTGTATTTTCACATCCCTAGATGTCTTCTTCTCTCGTAAGAGGTAGAGATTTCATAATTATCCTTTATCAACTTGCTTCCAATTTGTATACTTTGAACAATTCCATTTACTAAAAACTGATAATGAATCTGCCTCTGGAAACTCAGAAAATGGTAGGGGGGTTTCGATGTTTCTTTGAAATATCTAATGTCTCTTCCTGGGTTTTTGTAAAATATAGAACCAATTGTATATTTTCTTATTCCAAAAAATGATGAATCAGGGTATAGTTGCAATCAAACCAAAGCAATCCAACATTCAATAGTGCAAAGAACTCATTGTCCAACTTCTGAGATTCAATCATGATCTTCCGGGCTCCATAGGGCTTAGGTAGTTTGGTTCTCCATCTCTGCCATTCCCAACAAACACAGCTAGTCCCGTACATTCAAGGAAGTTTCACTCCACATCTGTTGCTGTCTTTAGTGGTCATCCCAAGAAACCAGAATCTACAAAATGATTTACCTGTGTTCCGGGAACTCTTCTAAGCATCGTTCTCATGGCCATCCCCCATTGTGTTTGTTTAACAACAAGCATGAGGGTTCACACTGTACTCGGTATTTTATGAAAGAGGAAGAAGTCCACGCTACAGTAAATGAAACTGTTGAGAAGCTACAAATGAACAACAACAGCAAGTAGAACCAATACAAATGAATGCAATGACGCCTACATGGGTCGCGTGTAGTAGGATGAACTCAAGGACACTCACCTTTGGATCTCCAGTGGTTATTTGTTATGAAACACAGGAGAAAATACATTGTCTTCTGATGTAAAATATGAGAAGAAAGATGCCCAGGCTCTTTACATTCCCACAGTAAAGATTTGGAAGGGAATTTATTGATCACAAAATCAAACACCTTAAGTTTTTAAAGATATATATCCAGTGAATAACCGCAAGCATTTGCAGATTTGGAGGACTTGCCAACTCCAAGGAAGATTATATAAAATTAATACATGGAAATTTTTGTGCAACTGTTTTCAATAGAAGAGATTTTGGAGGAACAATGGAGTCAGAGCAAGTCCATTTTTCTCCATTTCCACAGCTCAATTCTAAATTGCTCATGCCTTACATCATTTCCTTCTTGCTTGGGGTAGAGACACAACAGAAAGACCTGACTTGCAAAGTTGTCCAGAAGAGATAACCAAGCCTGTAGAGGTGCAAGCTGAGCAGAGGACTCCAATTTAGGAATGACACTTTTGTTGGGATGCGCTTTTCCACAACACAAATGCTTTCCAGTAATCTTGCTCCTGTAAGAAACCCCTCTCCAATACTGTTGTGGGTAAACCCAATAAAAACTTATTGGCTCACCAATGTGGACATTGGTACAATCCTGACTTTTGTCTGTCATGGTTTTCCTTCCTGGTGAGTAGGTGTATACCTGTGTGTGTGTGTGTGTGTGTGTGTGTGTGTGTGTGTGTGTGTGTGTGTGTGTTGTGGGATATTTGATACCACTCAGACATCCTGAGACTGTGTTGATAAAGTCTACCTGGAATCAGGAGGCAGACCCAGCAACTAATTGGCAAGAATTAGTCATGGAAAATACAGAGGACCCAGGATACTGATAGAGGCATGGGAGGGACTTGGAGATTCATGGGCATTTTGGCCCTAACCTTTTGGTATGGAAGTGTGAAGAGATAGACAGCTGGTCTCTACTGCTTCTTTGATCTATCAGGTTTTCACCCCTATATCTTATTCCTGAGTCCTTATATAACAACATAGACAAACACAAAATGTGTATGTGACCTATCAAGAGAAATTATGTCATAAAAACGATCCAAAATTATTTTTTTGCACTTTTCTCTGTTTAGGTTCCTTGAGGCATCTTAGAGGTCACCTCCAGTACTTGTGAGGAGCTCCTTGGCTCCATTGCTCCTTTTAATCCTGCACCAGTTTTTGCATGGGCGAGGGTCTTATTGTCATACTGCTTGGAAATATCAGGGACATATTCACCTGAAATGGTCATAATTGTTCTTGGATGATTTTGTCTTGAGTAGGGTACAAATGCTGTTATCTCTGCACAGTGTTCTAATCAAGGTTATGTGTATTTGAGTAGTTGTGGGGAGTGTTTAGAGGAGCCCCACCATCCTCTGGGTCCTGACTGACCTGGGGAACACAGGAGTAACACATTGGCTCACTCTTTTTTCTTCTACCCTCTGACTCTGGCGTCCTTGGTTGTGAGCTGTACAGAGAGCTCTGCTAGATCTTAACAATAAAAGCCTGGAGTCAGATATGGGGTAAATGCTGAAAGAACAGAGAGACAAAGGAGCAAGCCACAGCCACACCTTACCTCACCAACTTCCCAACAGAAAAATAGAACAAGTTCTTGTCTCCTCCCGCCTTATATTCCTCTCTCCATCCAGCCATCTCACTTCCTATCTATCTATACAGACTTCCAGACCTCTATGGTTATCTAATGGCTAGCTCCACCCTCTGATCTTCAGGCAAGCTTTGTTAGAGTACAAACAAGATCTTACCGCAGTGAGCAGCTAGCATACAGTAGTTAGTTTTACTAATTGAAGAAGGAATAATGAGTATTATTTTCTCTTTTCTTTTTTTAACTTTAGATGAAACAGCGATCACGAATATTTTGTTCTCTGAATAATTCATATTTCAGCCAGGCGCTTACACGATTGAAAGAGCACGATCAACCCTAGAGGCTCAATTCCGATGAAACTGAATGTAGATAATGGTCTTTAGGGACCAGTTTCCATAGCACAGACAAAATAAGAGTGGGATCAGGCTAACTGATGTTCTGTGTGGACAAAGCCTCCAAGTTGTAGTCAGAAATGCAGGCACAAACTCATAAAAACACGATAAATCCAGTTTACTTGTGCATAAGATGGTCCCAGAACTTAAGAAAACAATGTTCTCCAAGGTTGTTCCACACTACCTTGTTTTGTTATAAGCACACACTGGGGGCAGAAGCAACACTCAGTGACGGTAGCATGTTTAGGTCAAGCCAAGAAAACTAGTTAGTGGAGAAGTTTTTTGAGACAGTTTCCAGTAGAGCCTGTATGCCTTTACATGTCTCAAGGAGCCCCAAGGCTCACAAACTAGCCTGAGGGCAGCAAGAGCACCCTTATCTAGAGGCAGCACAAACACCCCTTTTCTGTACTTTGCAGAAGAGATGCCTGAGTTCATTTTAATCCAGAAACATCCTAGATGCCCCTCAACTTAAGAATGGATAGAGAAAATGTGGTACATTTACACAATGGAGTACTACTCAGCAGAAAAAAAAAAAAGATGGAATCTTGAAATTCGAAGGCAAATGGATAGAACTAGAAAAAAAAATCCTGAGTGAGGTAACCCAATCACAAAAAGACAAACATGGTATATACTCACTCATATATGGATTTTACACTTAGAGCAAAGGATTAGAAGCCTACAATCCACACCTCCAGAGAAGCTAGGAAACAAGGAGGACCCTAAGAGAGACATGCATGGTCCCCTGGAGAAGGGGAAAGGGTCAAGATCTCCTGAGCTAATTGGGAGCATGGGGAGAAGGGAGAGGGAGTTAGGAGAAAGAGAAGGAGAGGAGAGGAGGACATGGAGGAGCAGGAAGAATGAGTTGGGGGAAGAATAGAAGAGAGCAAGAAAAGAGACACCATAATGGAGGGAGCCATTATAAGTTTAAAGAGAAATCTGGCACTAGGAAAATTTGTAGCGATCTACAAGGACACCAACTAACAATCTAAGCAATAGTGGAGAGGCTACATTAAATGCCTTTCCTCGATAATGACATTGATGACTACCTTATTTGCCATCCTACTGATAGCTGGGAAACCAGCACAGGACCGACTGATCCAGACCCCTTGAATGTGGATATCAATTAGGAGGCCTGGGAAATCTATGGGTCTCTAGCAGTGGATCAGGATTAATCCCTAGTGTACGAAAGGACTTTGGGAGCCCATTCCACATAGAGGGATAGATACTATCCCTCAGACTAGATACTCTGGGGAGGGCTTAGGCCCTGCTCCAAATATGACAGAGTTTGAAGATCCCCTATGGAAGTCCTCACCCTCCCTGTAGAGCAAAAAGGGGATGGGATAGGGGGTCGGTGGGGGGCAGGGGAGGAGGGGAAGGAGAGGGAACTGGGATTGACATGTAAAACAAGCTTGTTTCTAATTTAAATTAAAAATAGAAAAAAATTAAAAACACTGAAATTAGCATCTTCTCACTCTGTTTTCCATGATCTGCAATGAAGAGAGTAAAGAGAAGTTTTAGAGAGAAGCAGTAATAAAGAAAGTTACTTTCACATCATGGGAGCCTGCTTTTTCCTAAAGGCCCTTTGAGGTAGATAGATTTTTTTTTTTCCTAAAACCTTTACACTGAGGTCTTCTTTGCATTACCCGGAACAGATTTTGGAAGCTGGTCTTCCATGGTCTGCATTATATTTTGTAATTGTAAAATGAATTATGGTTGCTGAATAAACATACTTGTAAAAATTTAAATTCATGTTCACTTGGTTGTGTCCTTCAGGGTCTTGCTGCAGACAGACCAGGTGTGCAGAGTTTATCTGGGGCATTGTGGAGGAGGAGGAGGAGGAGGACCTCTATCAGATATGGAGGGTGATATGCTAAACTGACTTGTCAGGACTGTTGGCTCAAAAGGCATGATACCAGGAAATGTGAGGCCAGAATTATTAGCACATGACTCAGGGAGGCCTGATCAAGACGGTCTGAGTACTGTTTATCCAATTTTGTATAGTAGTTTCTTTCAGTGACTTGCAATCATGTAATGGGTTCCTCTGTGACTTGAGTTTCTTTTCCTGTGTTTCATGTGTCTCTAAGTTTCTTGGTATAAGTTTAGGGTTTGTGCACATTGTGTAGTTTAGGGGAAACAAATACCAAACCTATCTTCACCAGACTCATGGAGAAAACAAATGTTATCAAGCAATAAATATAGAAGAAAAACAGGCTGTTGAAATAGAGCATTAATTACCCTAGGCAGCAGATAAACAGTGACACATTCTTTTTTTTTATTTAGAGAATACTTTATTAGTTTTTGTAATCAAACCCACATAGATAAGACCTTACATATTTAATACAGTGCGTTACCCCTGTACAAATGAAAAAAAAATTAAGTTCAACATTTCTAGACCAATATGGCTGTTAATTTCTGTACAATGCCAACTCAACACAGTAAATTGGGATACTTTTTTCCAAAGTTGACAGCACAGCTAAAGTTTCCAAAAATTCAAATTATATATATCTATATATATATATAGATAGATATATAGATATATAGATAGATAGATAGATAGATAGATAGATAGATATAGATATAGATAGATAGACCAATAATGGCAGTATGTTATGCATCAATAGCAGCAACAGCTTTTCCAGGTTCGGCAGTCATTTGAACAAAATTGTAGAGACATCCAGCACACTCCATTAAAAAAAAAAAAAACATAAAAAAGTAAAAAACAAAATCCCAGAAAACAGCACAGTTCTGTTACTCTTGTGGTACCTGGTACCATTTTTTTTTAATTAGCTTCTCAATCATCATCTGGAAGGAAACCATTCTGAGCAACATCATTAAAACAGCTCTGATAAAGCACGGAACAGTGATACATTCTTTGGGACCCTCTTTATCTCTTAACATTCTCACTTTTTCATGCTGTTTGAGGGCAATTGCATTTCACTGTGGCTGTGGTTGGAGACAAATGCTTAACCTTGAGATCTATGGTGGTGACATTTACATGTCAGTGTGATTTTTTTTCCTAATGCCATTGAGCTGAGTGCTCACCCTGGCTTAGATGGAAGCTTTCATGTTATTAAAATTTTACCACACAGAGTGATGGTGCAGATTATGCTTCTAGATGTAGGATCAGTTTAACCTCAAGCAGAAATGAGTATGTAAGTGTGAATGCACAATGATTCCACTTGTATCAAATAAGTCAAAAATATAGTTTAAAATGACATGAAATCAAATGATAAATTAATTGAACAATTTCTACAATGACTATGTATTTACGTGATTAGGATATATTTTAAACTTTATTGCATTGGGGGCTGCATTCATTACTTCCTAAATTTACATACACACTTTTATCTACTACTAAGATACACATACACAATTTTATCTACTACTGTTTTTATCTATCTAAAACCTCTTCGGTTCTCTTTGTCTTAAATTCTGATATTAAAGCTCATGAAGGTACATTTCTAGAATTAAATCTCAGAATGAATAGTGAGAAAACAAAAACAAATGCAGAGGGAAAAACCAGAAGCTGTTTCCCAAAGACGTCGGTCACTCTTTTAAAATTTAGTACCCATGCTTTTCTGCAAATGGTTCATATTTCATGACATATTTCCTAAAGACGGGGGCAGGGATAATTCATGAGTGGGGGACAAAGCAAAGTCATTCCAAATGCCGGTGTGAGGAGACCTGGCACCCCACCTGCTTTTTTTCCATCTAGGTGTGACCTTCACCTCTCATTCCTGACTGGAGACAGCCTTCTGTTAAGACTCTTATGACATCTGTGTCCTCGCCAACACTGAAGTCAATGCTCTCTAGCATCTTTACACTCACAAGGTCCTCCCTTAGCTTGAACAAGGAACACTGCCCTAGAGTATACTGACTCAGCCCATTCCAGGATATTTTAACCAAAACCACTTTTCCTAAACTAAAGTCAGTGTTGGGCTAACATTGAACACAGAATTATCTAATAATATTTTTTTTATTGATAAACCCTCCAAACACAAAGTCAGGACTCAAGATCTCAAGGATGATTGGCCACATTGCCTAACAGTAACACATTACAAATTGCCCTGCCCCATGAAAGGATGTGATTAACTGTAGATACATTCCTGGAGTTCTGAGGCCTGGAGGGCCAGTTTACTCACTGACACATCCAGTTACAGGCCGGACAAGACTCAGGGGTGGGGCTTCCTAGGCAAAGACTCAGCTGTTAAAATGTAAGGGAGATGCAGTCAGACAGATCAGTGGAACCCAAGGACCTCTAAAGCTCAAATCTGTGGAGGGCATCTGAGGATCAGCAGACATCCCAGGTGAGCCCAGTAGGCCAGGGAAGGTAGAAGGAAGAAGGCCAGGCTCTCACACTAGAGGACAGCCCTTGATAGACTTCATCGGGAAAGTGGGCAGATCCCCCGGGGATGACATGCCCTCAGCCTCTTCAGCCCTGGTGTATGGGAGCAGGGGACAATGGGACAAGAAAGCTAAGAGACAATCAGATTCCTCCAAGATCCCCACTCTGTGCTATTCCCGGTGAAAAAATGTCTGGGCCTGGCCACAGAGACATTCAGGGTGTCACCTGTTCACAAGTGCTGTGACCTTCACTTGTTGTGTCAATGAGCATTATGTTCTTGACTGTGTTATAGCCCTGGCATGGCCCTACTTGGAGTGTTGAGAACCTGGTCTTCATTAAGGGTGGCCTGCCTTTGTGCCTCACCTACACTAGTGTTTCTGGCTTCCAGTTCCTTGGCCATCTGGCCTCCTTTAAAAATGAGTGTAAAGTCTGAAGGTATAGACCAACGTATAGGACAGAGGGATTAGTGGATGTTGTCCTTATTCTTTAGGGAGGACATACCAAGAAGTTTTTGTCCAAGAAATGAAGTGTATCTCCCGTTCTATGTTAGTCTGGAAGGATGTGCTGTGTGTGTCCAAACTCCTGGAGTCCCCTTTATCTGTCTTTACTTGGGGGTCAGAGTCATGTTGGAAGAAGTTTGTTAGGGTGACCTCAGTATTATGGGTCCAAATATTAACCTAAGTATACCCTAAGTACTTACTTCATGCTTTAAACTTCTGAACCACAATGGACATCAATTTATTCTGAACAAAAGTTCACAGCATTCACAGCATGAGCAAAACCCAAAGAAGCAAAGAAAAATTAAAATAGCAAGATCTAATGTTGAGTATGATGTTGCAAGGGCAAGCTGTTTAATATCAGAAGAACCTAATCTGCTACCCAAAGAGACAGGAAGTGCTTAAGGAAGACTGTGCTTGGGGGCGGGGGTTCCATTTTGAGGAGAGTATGTAAATCCTCAACTGACCTATTGTTCCAGTAGGAGTTTCCTGTTTCTCCTTTTGAGCATCTGCCAGAAAAGAGTATTTTACCCTAGATAAGGATTATTAATTTTCTGGTGTTTAAAACTGGGCAGTGGTGGTGCATGCCCTTAATACCAGAACTCTGGAGGCACCAGCAGGCAGATCTCTGTGAGTTCAAGGCCAGCCCAATCTAAAAAGTGATCTCCAGTACAGCCAGGGCTACACAGAGAAATCTTGTCTCAAAAAACCAAAAGAACAAAAATAGGCATTTGGTGGGGCCATTTTATATTCCAAAGCTTGTGAGGCCATCTTATATTCCTGGTTACACTTTGCTTTTGGGTTAAGGACATGTATGTGGTCACAGCCTACTGAAACTCCTGAGAGCTCACTCCTAGTGACTTAGAAGGAGTCCCTGAATCCTCTAGTTTTTCTTCTTTTCTGTGACATCTCAATGGCTGGGTCAGGATTCTGCTAACTATGTGGCTTCCTTCAGAAACAAAGGGGAGGGTGTCAATCTCCACTGACTCTTCTCCCTGTAAGATGTACCCTGGTTCCAATAGAATGGCTGGAGATACCATGTCCTCAGGGAAGAGGGACAGGTCCCATCTTCTCTTGTGTCTTAGCTGACAAAAATTACAAGGGACAAAATATTGAGTGTTCTCTCTGACCACCGTGTCATTGTTGGTGTAGGTCCCTAAGCTTTGGAATTGCCCACCCAGGATAGCTTTACCAATATTGAAATTTTAACTTTAATGTTACATTTAGATAAATTTAGACAAAAAGTCAACAATTTTAAATGAATCTTGATTTTGCTAAGACTATTTACTCAACTGGTTAAAAGCTAACAAAATTGGCAAAATCACAAGTAATTATGCTGACTATGCATACTTTTAAATTTTAGAATCAAATTTTATACATTACTATGAGCAAACGAGTACCTCAAGAGAATTCCATTTATTTAAATAAAAGTTTGACCTTCTAACCTTTAATAACCTGTCTGTCATCTGTGAATCTCATCTACCACACATCTGACACATACTCAGACTTTTTCCGACCTGCCTGTAACCTTTCTTGGTATCCCTCTCATATTAGAGCCTTCTTAGTGAAAAATCTTTTATCATACAAAATCCATTCTTACCTAAGGCATTCTCTTTTCCTTTACAATCTTTCAACCAAACACAACCTCATTTTTTATGTCCTTGTTAACATACCTCTTTCACCTACTGACTGTTTCATTTTTATTTCACTTTCTACAGCTTGTATTTTACACCCTTTTTCTTCATTATTTTTTTAAAGTTTAAGTTAAAACGTAATTATATAATTTTCTCTCTTCTCTTTCCCCTTCCAATGTCCTTTCCCTCCAACAACTCCTTTGCCTCCCCTTCCTCTCTCTCAAATTCATAGACTCTGCCTGTTTACTATTATGGCTACATATATTTCATAGATACAACATTCAAGGCCCATTTCATGTTGCTTGTGTACACATGATTTGAAAACTGCATCTAGAATTCTGGAATTGAGTGGCTCTTGTCATCAACCCTGTGCTCGTAGCTGTGCCATCCAGGATCTTAGCAATGGGACCTCACTGAGGCAGTGACATGATTTTTTTTTAGTCACATTCCAAAGTAAAGGTAATATGAACTATTGCATGTTGTCTTTCTATATTTGTCTACAGAGAATGTCTCTGAAAGATTTCTGAAGGAAATGAGCCAAGCTATCTCCTGCTACATTCATTCAGGCCAAGAAAAAGATTGCTTGTGCCTCTCCCCCAACTCTTGGGGTTGTGTTTCTCCTTACTTGGGATCATATTCTGCACTAATGAAATTTTTATCATGTAACCTCAGTACCACTGGCACAAAACCCGAGCCAACTGTGCCTTAACTCTTAGATTTAAGCTTCTAAACCATAAAGTGAATCCACACCCTGTAGTGAGCTAAGTTCACGGGGCACACACAGTCCATTTCCTGGAGCCTGGCCACTTGCTCTTCATTTTAATGAATAAACCAAAGTCTTTTGTGTCTGCCTCAAGCCAACCAGATCTTTAACCTTTTCGACAGTATAGTCTTTAGGACAGTTCAAATAATTTTAGTGCACATAATAATAATGTTATTATGGTTTTAATTTCCAGGTGGGAATAAGGAAGCTTTGCTGAAGTACTGATGTAATTCAATCTCATTTCTTCTCCTTCTCTAGGTATATGAGACATGATTGCTGTTCTCCTCCTAGTCATCCTCTGCTTGGAAGTCAACTCAACTTTTACAATACTAGGTTCCAGTTTGGATGTTGAATGGCATGAATGGAAGACAAAACATGGGAAAACATATGACGAGGTTAGTAACATAGAAATTCCTGTAGATGATAGCCCTAGCTTTGTATATTCTTGTATTTATGTATTATTGAAATGCCTATAGGTTCTGGAATCCAGCTCTGTCCAAGGCTTAACCAAAAGACATGCATCTTGTGTACTATGTGACAAAAAATCTCTGTTTCTCCTGAGTGGTATGGATAATGGCTCCCAGAAGAATACAGCTATCCTTTGTCATGGCTCATCTTCATCAGAAGGGTCCACTGAGTGAACTTGGGTTGAACTTGAAATAAAAGGAAAAAAGATCACGAACTGTATTCTTCTTTCCCAGAATGAAGAAAATCTGAGGAGAGCGGTGTGGGAGAAGAATTTTAAAATGATTGAGCTGCATAACTGGGAATACCTACAGGGGAAGCATGACTTCACCATGGCAATGAATGCCTTTGGTGACTTGGTGAGTGTGAAGTGAACTGCATAGCATAGTGTTTCTCCTCTTCATTTCTTTATAAATACCCTCAACCATGTGTTGACTGTTCTTGAAGAACAATACAGAATTCAGGAAAACGATGGCTGGCTTTCGAAGGCAGAGGATAAAAAGGAGGCGCATATTCCAGGATCATCTGTTTCTTTCTGTGCCCAAACAAGTGAACTGGAGAGAGCAAGGCTACGTGACCCCTGTGAAGAGTCAGGTACGGCCGTGAGGTGCTCCCAGCTCCCACTACTCACAGGAAGCTGTGAAACAAGTGTCATCTTTGCTTCTTCAGACTGTGGAGAAGCATGCAGTTCACTGTTTTGCAAAAGTATTCTGATGCATGAATTGTTCACAAATATCTGCTATTAGGCTTGTGAATGAATGACGGCCTTTTTTCTGTCCTTTAGGGTCATTGTGCCTCTAGTTGGGCTTTTAGTGCAACTGGAGCCCTAGAAGGACAAATGTTCAAGAAAACACGGAAGCTGAATGCTCTGAGTGAACAGAACCTACTGGACTGCATGGAATTTAATGTTACCCATAGCTGCAGCGGTGGCTTCATGCAGTCTGCCTTCCAGTATGTGAGGGACAATGGCGGCCTGGCAACTGAGGAGTCCTATCCTTACCAAGGACATGTAAGTAGAACTCCTGTGCTCTTGCCATCCCAGCTCAGGCTGTAGAAAGCAGAACAAGTGCAGAGCAATCTGCTCTCTTCAAGCTCACATTGTCATTTATTTATTTATTTATTTATTTATTTATTTATTTATTTATTTTTGCTGTTAAAGAACTACTTGCATTCATATAGTGTGTTTTGATCAAATCTATGCCTTCCCTTTGCCTCTGTCATCCCCAAACTCTTTTCCTTCCCAACTTCCTGGGCTCTTTTTTTTATTAAACACACTAAGTCATATAATACTGCATGTGTGAGCCAGGCGGTGGTGACACACACCTTTAATCCCAACACTCGGGAGGCAGAGGCAGGCAGATCTCTGTGAGTTCGAGACCAGCCTGGTCTACAAGAGTAAGTTCCAGGACAGCCTCCAAAGCCACAGAGAAACCCGTCTCCAAAAACCAAAACAACAACAACAAAAACAAAACAAAAACAGAAAACACTGCTTGTGTGTATAGGAGTATAGGGCCATTGGCTGGATCATGGGGCCACATGCTCAGGGGCCACACCCCTAAAGAAAACTTACTCTTCTCTCTCCTACGGCAGCTATCAGTTGCCAATAGCTTTACAACTAGGGGTGGGACTCCGTGACCCTCCCCACTGTCCATGTTGGTATTTGGCAGGGTGAATCTTGTGCAGATCATGTGTTTACAGTCAAAACTCTGTGATTTCATGTGTGCAGTGTCCCTGCCGTATCTCAACACATACTTTTCATTACAGATGTTCACTATCTCTGGCTTTGACAATCTTTTAAGAACCCCCCTCCCCCTCCCCCTGCCTTCTGCAATGATACCTAAGCCTGAGGTAGCATCCACATATGACAGAGAGCCTGATATAGTTGTCTTTCTGGATCTGGGTTACCCCACTCAGAATTATTTCCAATTCTAATCACTAATCTATGTATTTCATAATTTCATTTTTCTTTATAAATGAATATATTACATTGTGTATATGTCCCAAGTCTTCATTATCCATTGGTGGACATCTAGGCTGTTTCTGTATCCTGGCTATTATGGATAAAGTAGCAATGAACATGGATGAGGGAGTTCTTAGTGGTAGGACACAGACCCCTATGGTTCTATGCCCCGAAGTGCTGTAGCTGAATCATAAGTTATGTCTATCTCTGGCTCTTTGAGGAAACTTCCCCCGCATGACATCCAGGAGTGTTCCACTCATCAGCACTCTGGCCAACCGAGAATAAGTACTCCCATTTATCCACACGCACATCAGCCTCTTCTAGTCATTTGTTTTATTATCTTAGCTGTTCTGGACGGAGTATGATGAAATTTCAAAGCAGTTTCTAAGTTGTATTTACTTGATGACTGAGGATGTTGAACATTTTTTAAGAAGTATTTCTTGGCTATCTTATTCCTTCTTTTGAGAACTCTGATTCGTTCTAATCCCCCCAAGTTTAATTAGGTGTTTGTTTTCATGGTGTTTGGGTTTTTTGTTGTTGTTGCTGCTGGTTTTGTTTTTAATCTTTGTGTGTTCTGGATATGACTCATCTGTAAGATTTATATCTGTTACAAAAAAGTTCCCGTGGTGCCTCTTCATCTGAATGATGGTTTACTTTGTTGTTTTGAAGGGTTCTAGTTTCCTAAGGTCCTAGGTGTGTCTATTACTGATCTTTTTTCTAAAGACCAGATCAGGTGAGATGAGGCTGAAGAGATGCAGTTCAGAGCCCTAGCTGAGGACTCAGGTTTGATTCCCAGCCCCCACATGGCAGTTTATAGCCAGCTATAAATTTGAGATCACATGACCTCTGCAGGCATAAGGCATGCATGTGGTACACAGATGTACAAGTAAGCAAAGCTAGCATAAACAAAAATAATAAATGAAAAAAACATTAAAAAGAAAGAAAAAAGCTGAGATCACATTTATCTGTTAAATTTCCATACAAAATTATTTAAAACATCTGTTTCATTTAAGATGAAAGAAATCCACTTACACAGAGTTTTGAAACCTTTAAAAAATATGTGGTATTATTTTAAAATAAAAATAAGCATAGAAGGAAAACATTACTTTTAGTATGATATGGAAACCTAGAGATCATTATCTTCCTGAAGCACCAGGCAAAGGGGTGAGTTTTTGTAGGGGCACACTGGATCACAATTGTACATTTTCCCAGATTAGCTTTGACTTTCCTCTGATATCTGTGCTTTTCCATGTAAAATGTATTGAAGACATCCATCCATTCTACTTTATAAAGACAGTAATAAACAGTTCCATGCATTTGGAAAGATTTTTCACCAACTTGTAAAATGCTTTCTTGTTTGGTTTGGTTCTGAGACAGTGCCTTACTGTGCAGCTCTGACTGGCAATTCGCTTATGCAGTTCATTCACAACCCAGGCTGCCTGTGAACTCATAGAGCCCTTTGCCTGCCCTTTCGTGCCAACAGCATAGTCTGAGAAAGAAACTCATTCTATGTCTAGGAGCTCTCTGACTCTTGGCACACTAATGACAGAGGGAAATGACCTGTATAAGAGCCATTTCCACATCAACAGTTTGGGAATGTAGTTCTTAAGAGGTATGAGGGGTTTTTTGTTTGTTTCAGTATATTTTACTGCCCTTATTTCCTTGTCTTTGTTCCCCCTGGTGATCCATTAACAAAGCTTTTATTCCCTGTAAACACAATTTAATGATTGTGTGGTATCTTTGCATGTGATTGCCCCTAATACAAACTCAGCACAAGAGGCACTCTTGGTCCTCACAAGCTCTTTGGGTCCCCTTGCAGAAAATTCACATTGCAGACTGGAATCATGTTTCAAGAACCAAGCTCTCCTATCTGTGGCAGCCTTCGCCTTCCAAAAGCTAGTGTTAAAGACATGTAGAACCATGCCAGGCTCACAAAATGTTGCCTTGCAAATATGCAGGATAGCCTTTCTTCAGCAGAAAGGAGTGGCTCCTAGAACGCTTTCCTCATATGTGAGTGTTTTCCTCTCCTGCTCCAAAGGAAAGATCAACTGCATTTGTATTATAGTAACTAAGTTCTCCTGGGTCACAAATCATTCATGGAACAAGATATCAACGATGTCTTGCTGATAGAGAGTGGACTTGTAACAGCCACAGCAGAGGGTTGCAGAGGTTGTACCCATAAGCCACTGTGATCCCAGAATCCTATCTGTAGCCAATGAAATATGAACCCCAGGCCCAAAAAGTTGAGTGATTCAGCCAACATTTATTACAAATAAAAAAGAAATAATAGCTCCTGAGACTGAAAGGACTCCAAGAGAGGATCTTGTTTGAGTGATGAGGGCTGTGTTTTTAAATGGCTATAAAATAAAGGGAATAATCTTGGTTAAGAAGTCAAAGGAAGGTTGTGGTCACGATGGCAGAATTGTGCCTGAAACTGGAACTCTGCCATGAACTAGTATAGTTTTCTAAAGGCCATCAAGGGAGGCAACCTGTGCAGCATCTGCAGAGGAGCTCCCACACACAGAGCATCTGACTTCACATCAGGTATCCAGGTGTTGAGGTCCCCAGATGATTAAGGGGACTACCTAACAATTTCAACAAATTATCTCTAAGCACTGGCTAACAGAACAGCATGGAGCTGTTCTGATTTAAATGAACCAATTGCGTTTAGATGTCAGCAATTCTCCACCATGGGTTCTATAATAGATTTTTAAGGTGTAACTTCAGATCAAAGAACATACCACATTCTTTGTAATTACAGGCTGTTGCTCCACTGACTTATCTGATGTGTCCTAAGCCTTGAGTGTCAGGTGAATGATTTGTCACATTCCTTACATTGGTAGGGTTTCTCTGGAAGGGGTTTTAAGGTGTGACTTGCACTTCTCACATTCTTTACATTTCTGTGGTTTCTCTCCAGGATTAAATCCCTCACGTGCACTTGAGCTCCTGAAGCCTTTTCCACACTTCTCACATTTGTGTGGTTTCTCTCCACTGTGGGCTCTTTGCTGCAGGAGTCTGTGTGTAGTGTCAAAAGATTACCACAATAATCGCATCTGTGCTCTTTCTTACCGTGTGGACTCTTGGATTCTGACTAACACTGGCATACACATTTAAACATTTGTCACTGTCTTTATATTTCAAGGTTCCTTTCCAGTGAGTATGCTTTTATATCCATTAGAGTGTCAGGATTCAACAGAGGCATTCCTGTGGTTACTACTGTTATGATAAAGCGCCAAGGGGAACCTTGGTGGATTTCATGGAGGGTGACTGAGGTGTCGGGACAAACATGCCAGGTAGACAGAGCTTAAGTGAGAAGTTTTATTAGAAAGGGAAACGGAGGAGGGGAGGAAAGAGAAAGGGGGTAAAGAGACACAGCTACAGAGAGGGAACACAAGAGGAGAGAGACAGGAAAAGGGTCAGCAGGAATGGACAGAGAAGAGAGCAGAAAGAGAGCGTATGTGGGCGGGGTCTGTGTTTTAAAGGGGTCCTTTATACCTCCGTGCAGACTATGTAGTCATAGAGCCCTGGGCTAACCAGGGTACTGCCTGAGTCATTCTGCCAGGTGACAGGGCAGGCCAGCATAATGCCTGAGTCCTTACAACTATATCCATATTTGCTAAAGATTTCTACAGTGTTACTTGTTTTATGAAGTTCATGATTGGAGGATTTATGAACACTTTGCTGACTTCATACCATTTATGACTTCTCTTGAATACTCATACGCTGATGGATAACATGCTTTGAATCTTGATCCAAATATAATTACACAGCCAGACTACTGTAATTCTCCATCATCACTGCAAGCCCTCTGAGCAGAATCCAGACATTGCCACTGCTCCTGGGAGAAGTCTTCAGCCACATCCACAACATCAACAGACACATGGCACACGTTTTCCTGAGAAGCAGCCATTTCTCCTCTGACTTTGCATCTCAGGGCAATGACCGACCTCTTCTTGCACTGGTGCGTTTGCTTCTGTCTCTCTTCACCTCTCAGTTCGTTCTCTGTTAGCACAGGGGGCAGGCCTGATTAATCAGTGTGAGTCTTGTGTTCCACCTCCGTCACTGCTGTCCCACCATGCTTCCCCAAATAGTGACTTTCCTGGGGCATTCATTCCTCAGGGCTCCTGCCTCTGTAGCGGGTTTTCAGGGCCCTGTGAGACCCCTCTGCCACCCCAGGTTCCACACCACACTGCTTCACGGGGTCCCTCTGGAAATAGTGAGTCTTCTTGTCCTGCTTACCCTTGGGTCCTCAGCACCGTTTCTAAATTGCTGGTCTTAATTCCCTGTGCTACTAGGGGCCCTGTTCAGAAAATCCTTCCCTAAGTTTCTAACTTGAAGCGTTTCCTTACTTTCTCCTCTAACAAATTGGGGCTATCAGGTCTTATGTTGAAGTCCTTGGTCCACTCAGAGATGGGATTTGTGTAGGATGAGGCATAATGATCTAATTAAATTCTTCTATTTATAATTATCCAGTCTGACCGGAGCCATTTGTTGAAGATTCTGTCTTTTTTCCAACTGGTATTGTTGGCTTCTTTGGGTAAGGAAGGTTTGTGTGTGTCCGATCCAGTGTTGTACTTGTCAGCTTTGGTGCCACTACCATTTTGTTCTCATTACTGTATCTCTGTGATAAGACTTAAACCGGAAAGGACGATGATAGCTCCAACTGTGCTTTTATTGCTCAAAATTGTTGTGACTGACTTGTTTTGTGTGTGTGTACATGCACGCGCACGCTCGTGTATTTTGGTGTGTGAGCTTCCATAGGAATTTTAAGATTTTTTAAAAATTTCTGTGTACAATTGCATTGGAGTTTTGATAGGAATTGCATGGAGTCTGTAAAATACTTTTGGCAGAATGGCCATTTTCACAATGCTAACCATTCTTGAGCATGGGAGCAGGTTGTGTCTGTCCATCTTCTGGTGTCTCCTTCAGTCTCTTAAAGTTTTCATCATATAAATCTTCACTCGATTGGTTAGATTTATTCCAAAACATTTGAGACTCATGAATGCTACTGTTTCCCTCATTTCCTTGTCAATGTGTTTGTTGGTGGTGTATACGTGGAGTATAAATCAGAGCACACTGACGTTTGTGTTCTGACTTTGTATTTTGATACATTGCTGGAGGTGTTTATCAGCGATAGGGATTTTTCTGGTAGTCTGCAAATGAGGATACTGTTCAGTGCACCATGCCCTTGTCTATTTGTTTTTATCTCCATCTCCTTCTCTTGTCTTATTGCTCTAGCTGAGACTTAAATGAAATGAGGAATTGGGTCCTGGGAAATACTAATAGGATTGAAAATTCTTTAGTCAAATTCACTAAAAGAAAGTGAGAGAAGACAAAAAGTATTAAAATTTCATACAGAAATGTAAAGATTACAGTAGATCCCGGGGAAATTCAGTGGATCAAAGGCTACACATTACATTTTTCACATTCCTCTAAAGTGGAAAATATAAAAGAAATGGGTGGGTTTCTGGATGCATGTGATCTATCAAAGTTAAAGCAAGATGAAGTAAATAACTTATGTGACTCCACACAACTGACATTGATTCTATAATTAAAAATTTCTTAGCTATAAAAAAGCCCAGGGCCAGATGAATTCAGCACAGAATTTCACCATTCCTTCCACAGAGAACTAAGACCAAGTCTCCTCAAATTTCTCTATAAAGTAAAAGGAAGGAACACTTCCAAATATTTTATGAAGGAAGCAGTATCCCAATACCACAACCAGACAAAGAGTAAACCAAAAAAGAGAAATATAGGCTAATCTCTCTAACCAACTTAGAAGCAAAAATTCTCAACACAATACTGGAAAAACTAAATCCTGAAACTCATTCAATGATCAGACACCATAACCAAGACAGCTTCATCCCAGATATACAGGGTTGGTGCATATACTTAAGTTAATTGTAATTCACCACATAGACTCAAGGGCAGAAACCACATGATCATCTCATTAAATGTGGGAAAGACCTGTAACAAAATCCAGCATTGCTTCCTGATAAGATTAGTGGAGACTCTATGACTCTAGAAGACATAGCTCAACATAATAAAGGTAATATGCTGGAAGCCCACAGTCAACTTCATGATAGATGAAGCAAATCTCACAGCACTTCTAGGACATTCCCATTAAAATAGTAGAATCTGTCTGTAAACCATCACTGCTGTCATGACAGTACCATCCTTTGTATGGTTATTTGATGGGTACTTTCCAAGGACCCCTTCTTGCTGCTGTGAACTCAGAAAATAGGAAAGCCACCCCACAAAGTACAGATCTTTTCACTGTGAATACTTGTCACGAACAGAAGACTAAAGGAGTGTCACTGAAAACAAGTGAGCTAATTTTCAGGACCAAATCTCCCAGTAGAGTTTCACTTCCTGGAAGGTTTTATAAGAGAGCAGACTTGGGGATCTTCATCTGCAATGGGCTGAATTCTGTGGTTCTAGCTCATGTTCTCCAGGAGGCAGATGACAATGAATGAATTTCTTTCCCCTTAACTTTAAAAGGCTATGGAGTGCAGGTATCAAGCCAAGAATTCTGCTGCTAATGTCAAAGACTTTGTGCAAATCCCAGGACATGAGGAAGCCCTTATGAAGGCAGTGGCTAATGTGGGGCCCATCTCTGTTGCCATTGATGCCAGACATAGTTCCTTCCAGTTCTATGAGAGTGGTAAGTGTCTTCCTTCTAGAAATCCATGCATAAAGGTTGTACTGCCACCATGACAAATCAATTTCATGATTTCTTTCTTTGTGTGTGTGTGTCTTTGAGTACTATTTTATTTTTTCTTCATTTTTTTATTTGAATTGGAAACAAGATTTTTTACAAGACAATCCAGTTCCCTCTCCCTCCTGTCCTCCCCTACCACCTCCCCCAACTAAAACCCTACCTATCACATATCCTTTCTGCTCCCCCTGGATGGTGAGGCCTTCCATAGGGAGTCATCAGACTCTATGGTATCCTTTGGGATAGGGCCTAGACTCACCCCTCACCCCCACCCGGTGTGTCTTGGCTCATGATTTCTTTCTTACATGATGTTTAAAGTAAATATTTCCATTTGTGGATTTTACATTCTATATGAGGAGTTTTATGTAAATTTTACTATTTTACATTACTTCAATACAATTCCATGAATGAGTCAATTAATGTTTTTTAAATTAGCCCTAATGTTCCACGTGATGTAATTTACCTGAATTTTCTCCAGCCATTTGACCTTTGAGATTTTAATGAGATATTTCATTTATGCAGATAATTTCTATAAGGAATCTTTCGATTCCAATAATTTTCATTTTCTGTTTGTTTTGCTTGGGCTTCTACAAGTAAGTCAGTAAGATTTCTTATAGGCATGCAAGCAACCATTTTACCAAAGGGTTTGTGCTCAATTTTGTTTCTGGTACATTTACCTGTGAGAGCTTACAGCTTCAGCCCTGATAGCAGAGAAGCCTCTTGTTTAGTCTTACCTGGCATGTATATCATTTCAGTAAGCTTAGAAATGCTTTTCTTATTGTTGATGGCATGGTCACTGTGAGGTCACCAAAGCCTCTCATCCCAACTTTGGTTTTATTTTTTTAAGGCATCTATTATGAGCCAAAGTGCAAAAGGGTTCACCAAAACCATGCTGTTCTGGTCGTCGGCTATGGCTTTGAAGGAGAAGAATCAGATGGCAACAGTTACTGGCTGGTCAAGAACAGGTATAAATTTCAAAAAACATTTATATTTGAAATTCAGAAAGCAACTACTGTGGTCAGTATTTAGATATGGATGTACCTGCCATTCTGTACCACATGTTGATAGAAGACATCCTGTCTTTTCTCGGCAGTGATTTTCACAGTCCTGTGTCATGCAACTATGGGTATCCAGGAGATAAACATCTGTCATTTCTGAGTCTTTCGATTAAGTGTGGTTTCTGGCTTGGTGCTTAAGGGAAGTTGTTGTAATGAACCTGCTGCACTGTGTTCTCTCTATTTAATGGTAAACCTTCTCTTCTTCCAGCTGGGGTGAAGAATGGGGCATTAAAGGCTACATGAAAATAGCCAAAGACTGGAACAACCACTGCGGAATTGCTACACATGCCACTTACCCCATTGTGTGAGACGCTGGGTGTCAAGAAGGATGACATGGACTGGGGACAGCATGTACTGAGGAGAGCTTTCCTCTTCGCAGACCAGCCTCTGCTGGGTGGAGAATGGCACCTGAGTCACTGAGGGTCCATCCATGCTTTATTTGAACTAAATTCATAAATATTAGTGCCATCAGCAGTTTTGTAGCCATGACTCTCTTATTTAAAAAAAAAATCTGTGTTTTTGTTTTCAAAAGAATGTATAAATTTACGTATTCAAAAATAAAGCTTAATTTCCAAATGACAATGGAACTTCTTTTTCTAGTTCGTCCCTTAATATAACATGAGGACATAATTGTGTGCATGTGTGCGTGCATGCATGTGTGTGTGTGCGCGCGCGCATGCGTGTGTGTGTGTGTGTGTGTGTGTGTGTGAGAGAGAGAGAGAGAGAGAGAGAGAGAGAGAGAGAGAGAGAAAGAGAGAGAGAGATATACTCAGTTAATACTGATGTAGAAGAGAGAAAAGAAATCAATGTGTCCATACAGAAACTCTTACGACGTTGTCCACTGGATCAAGTGTTCCCATTCTGTAGGAACAGGTCATGTTGGTACCTATGGCCTCCTGGGGTTAAATGCCTCTTGTCTGGCCAGGACTATAGATCCCAGTTAAACACCCATTCTGCCTTGCCATAATTGTATGAAACAATAGTGTTGCGTATGAGCTACAGATGAAGTAGTAGTATACTTTGTGCCACAAATTAGATGATGAAATTCTTCAGTGCCCTATAGTTGGTGGGCTGAGACCACCTGGACAAGGTTCAGTATAGATGTGAAATTACACAGCGAGAAGGAAGACCTGAGCAAATTGTTTCAGGACCATCCCTCTCCATCACTGGCCACTTGGCGGCAATGGCAGCAAGGATGAGGTTTCCTTTCCAGAAAACTTCTTTTGCTCTTGACCAGGCATTTTCTTCTTGATTGTGCCTTTCTGTTTGGGCTCAGGGAACTGATCTCTCCTGACTTACTTGATCTCCAGACTTATGAGATACAGAGACTTAACAAAGCCATTGTTAATTGTGAGTGACCAAGTCAATGTCACTAACATATGGCTCTATTTAGTCTGTCCATCATATCCCCATGGTCTGTATATTGAAAAGGGCTGAAATTCTCTAAAGGGTTGGGATGGGCATGAGTGTTTGGGAACAAAAAATTAGTTCATAGGTTAGAAAAATAGGTTAGAAAAAATTAAAAGTTACATACCTTGAGACAGCAACAAGAAATTCAAAAACTAAATAGTGAATTTATTTCTAGATTAAAAAAAACACAAAGATGAGATAGAGGTAGGTTTAACATGCACCACTATCATTGTGTGGACATCTGGTTATATGAGCAGAAAGTCAGGGCTGCATTTCACTCTATTATGCTTAGTGAACCAACTTCTTACTACAGTGGCAAGTGCTCTATGCCATTGCCAGTCAATGGCAAGTGTCCCATAGCATTTAACTGGTTTATCTTTGCTTACAGTGTCATGAGAAAGAGATGCCTATCCCAGAAAAGACAGATGCACAGTTACAAGTAGTTCACCAGTTACATCTTAACTACTGGCTCTGACTTTTAAAGTTAAGGCCTTGGGGTGAAAAGAACAAATAGATATTTTCACCTACCCAGTGTTTCTAAGAATTCATGGAAGAGTCTGGAGTACTGAATTGAAAGGAAATTTTATTATAAAACTGTGATGATGAACATTATGTTTAAAGGATAATTTACTGTGCTGGGAAAAGTTGTAAAAACAAATTGTTTTTAGCTTATAAGCCGTGCAGAAGCTGCTCCTATCTTGAGAAAAAATGTACTCTATCAGCTAACTTACCCAAAATGGATGACTTCCCTGAGCAGTTAGGCTATTCTTAAACACTGTTGACTGCTGTGAAATCTCCCACTGCCTCAGCTACTCTTAAAAGATAATGGGTCACACAACTAATGGGCTAACTGCTAAGTTCTACTTTTGTATGAAAAGTTTGCTTGCTCAGGGTAACCAATGAATCTGTCTGAAACCTGTTTTTAAAATGTTAAGCTTTGCCTTTACCCAGACAGGATGTGAATTAACTTGACCCCCACAATTTGTAATTTGGTGGGTTTTGCCTTCAAAGTCCTTGGACTAACAATAGCTTAGGCCCTACTTAGAGAACTCTGAGTCTGTGGTTAGGTCCTGGCCAGTACTTTTAATCAAAAGCTTCTTCTTACTAAAACCATATTCATTGTCACATTGGTGAATCTCTGAATGATCCAAGGCCCATAACAAGCAAAGCACCCAGTCCAGGACTGGGTGGGAGATCCTCGGGAGAGAATCAACATCTCAGGGTTTTCTTGGTGGACTTTGCGTGTCCCACCATGATGATAACAGACTAACTATAAGCCACCCCAATTAAATGTTTTCCTTTACAAGAGCTGCCATGGTCATGGAGTCTCTTCATGGCAATAGAAGCCCTAACCAAGACAGGTACAGACATTTAACCCATAAGAATATACAATTCATACATACAGAGAACAAATGGTGGATGCTGGGTTTGGGAGAAAGTGGAAGATTACAAATTAATTAGTACAGTTTCATATGGACTTACAAATCTATGATGATGGTATTTGCATGACAATGTAGATGTTACTAATGCCATTGATCTGAGTATTTTAAAGACTAAAATGGAAACTTTTATGTTATATATATTTTACCATAATAAAAAGAGTGATAGTTCAGATTGATCTTCTGTGTGGATTATCAGTTTATTCTCCAGCAGAAAATAGTGAATGACTAAGAAGGCACAATGATTCCATTTTATCCAACAAATATAACATGGTTAAAATATTATCATCAAAATCACATGAGAAATTCCTTAAAATATTTCTATATTGAATATGTATCTATATAATTAGGAGAGTTACAATATTTAGTACATTTCTGGGTTGAGTCCATGCTTCCTACATTGTAGAAGCTAAAATGTAAATACTATATATTCATATCCATTACTGTTTTCATCTACCTGAACGTCTTCCGTTTTCTTCATCTTAAACTCTGGCATTTTTTTTTCATAGTGGTAAGTTTCTAGAATTAAAACTCGGGATGAAGATTAAGGAAAAAAATAGAAAATTCAGAGAGGGAAATGGAAGTCATTTACAAAAGTCTCATCCATTCTTGCCTATTAACCAAGCTTTTTATAAAAGTAACTCATATTTTGCAACATAGTTTCTAAAGACAAGGGAGGAGAAAGACTTCCAGAGTAATTCCAGTTGCAGCTTTTGTACCATAGATGTTGTCCCTACATGAGCAGATTAACACAACTCCTGGCTCGTGTACACAGCTATCGATCTAGAAAATGTCTTTTTTTATTGCTACCTGTCCCTAAGGACCAACAGAATGAATGTTTTTGGAAAGGTCAGCAGTATACCTTTACAGTTTTACATCCAGAATACATGAACTCTTAAGCCCTGTGATTGAAGTGATCTTGATCATCTGTCTTAACCACAAAATATCACATTGGTATCCTATATTTGTGACATTAAGCTGACTGGACCAAGTGAGCAAGAGGAAGAACCACTTTTGACTTCTTAGGGGAAAAAAAAGTGCATAATAAACCTAACCAAAGTGCATAGTAAACCTGACCAAAATTCACGGACTCTCTACATCAGTGAAACACTTAGGAGTACAGTGGTGTGTGGCATGCAGAAATATTCCTTCTAAGGTGAAGTATAAGTTATTGCGCCTGACCCCTCCTACCATCAAGAAGTACAATGGGCCTATTTGGATTCTGGAGACCCAACTTTCTTCACTTGGGTGTATTACTCTGGCCCGTATACCCAAGTGGCTCAGAAAGCTGCTAGATTTGAGTAGGGTCTGGAACAGGAGATGGCTTTTCAACAGGTCCACACTGCTGTGCAGGCTACTCTATTGTTTGGACCCTATGATCCAGTAGATAGGATGCTATTAGAGGTGTCAGTGGTAAATAGGGATTTTTTTTTTTTGGTGCATTTGGCAGTCTCCTATAGGGGAATTATAGAAGAAACCTTTGTGATTTTGGAGCAAGGGTCTACTATTTATTATCTGTAGACAACTATTCTCCCTTTGAGAGACAGTTTTTAGCCTGCTATTGGGTCTTAGTGGAAACTGAGCATTTGAAACTAGGCCATCCACTTACCATTTCACCTGAGTGTCCCATCATGAATTGGGTATTAACTGATCCACCAAATCATGAAGTAGGATGAGTACAGCAGCAATCCATTATCAAATGGAAATGAGATATGCATGATTGGGTCTGGGTAGGTCCTGAAGGCACAAGAAAATTACATGTACAAGTTGCCCGTATGCCTATGGCTTTACTACCATTAATATGCTGTCTGCTCCCAAGCATATACGTATGGCCTCATGGGGTGTGCCCCATATGGCCTGACTGGGAAGACTGGAGCCTGCTTTACTAGTGGTTCCACATGTTATGCAAGCACCACCCAGAAGTTGCAGCTTTACAGTCTCTTTCTGGGACAAACTTGAAAGACACCAGCGAAAGGAAATTGTCACCTGATCAGAACACCAGGTAGTACACATGGCCATATGCTTTGTCATGAACCTAGTTTGTAAATTAAGTCACTTCTCAAGCAGATGATTATAGGAACACAACAAACTAGATCACATTTTACTTTTTAAATTAGTTGGGTTGTAACTTGGGGGGAAATGGACTTTTTCATTTACTACAGGTAGGATTAATATACAACAATACCTTTTATCAAAAGGAACATTCATGTTGAGTAATTAGTTTCATAACAAACTGGAAAGGGGAAGAACCAGTGAAGAGATAGGAGAGGATGAAGCACAGCTGCCAAGCAATCTCAGGAGACCTCTTCCTTCCTGTAGATATTTTTTACCCAGTCTCTAGCTCTAAAAGAAAAAAAAAAAAAAAAAAACAGGGTTAGACTGAAAATCCATACAGGATTAACTACAACCTTGTTTCCTGGGCCAACTTCCAAGTTGTCTTTATAATAAGCATTTTTCTCGTCTGAGACCATTATACTTTGGAAGGAATTCTCCTTTTCCGTCCCTGAATTCCATGACAGCAACCCAAACTCAGACATCCAGACAGTGTGGAGCTAAATCTCAGGAACTATTTAGAATTCCAGAGTATTGAGGTCCAGTCCAGTTGCCCATATAGTTACTTGAAAGGGGAAGGGATAAGTGATTAGGTCCGATGACTCAGAGTCACAGACTTGGAATTTAAAGCCTTAGTCCAGGTACAGATGGAACAGATCCTGGAATCTCAGTGACTCATGAAGAGCTCAGTCTCCAGAGTATGTGTAAAAAGGAGTGAGTATCCTCAATAATGCCACAGGATGGGGAATGACACCGGAAAAGGACCCTGGAGAGACTCCTTGTGGAATCAGGCAGATCCTAAGAATGAGATTATCGCCTCAACCTCAGCATCCCTGGTATGGAGAAGCAGAGGAGGGAGTGAGGAATCCCAGGAGGTCACCATTCCTCTCAGAAGGCCAAGGTTACAAAGGATCACTGTGACTACAATCATGGACCTGGCTACAAGAGGTCTCAGCTGACCTTCTTCATATAAGCAGCAATGACCATCACTTGTGGGATATTTGATCCTACTATGAAACTCAAGACTGTTAATAAAATCTACATTGGATCAGGGGGTTGAGCCAGCAACTAGTTGACAGGAATTAGCCATAGAGAGTGTAGAGGAGCCAAGAAGACTGAGAGAGAGAGGCATAGGAAGAAGAAAGGAGGGACTTGGAGTTTTGTGGTCTTTTGCTTTGGGATGGCTGGAAAGAATCTCTTTTTCTGGGTCTCCAGCCAAAAAAGGGAAGGGCAGCTGGCTGCTTCTCAGCCTCTCTGAGCTACCAGGTTTTCACCCCAACATCTGACTCCTGAGTCTTTATTGTTAAATAGAATGATAGACATTTAGTTAAAAACAACATTCACTCCCTATTCCTAACAGGGATCTTTATCTTGCAGATCCCAACAAGGTAAAACCCTCTGATTTCATCTGACATGAACAGAAAAGTTAGCAAGTGTCATGGCACCCATACAAAACCTTATAAGAGCAAAGCCTAGAATTCTGGAACTGGTATTCCCTTGTGCCTCACCTACACTGGTGGTTCTGGTATCCAGGGTTTTAGCACTGGAATCCTTGTCATTCAGGAAGTGAGTTGGATTTTGAAGTCACATTACCAGGTGTGAGGCTGAGGAATGAGTAGCTGTTTTCTCAGATTGTTCCAAAAAGATATGCCAGAAAGATTTGGAAGGGAAGGAACCAAGACATAGCCCTTCTCCTGGTGCATACTTGCCAAAAAGGCAGGCCTGGTGGCCCCTAACATCCCTAACTCTCGGGGATGTGTTTGTTTGTACTTGGATTCATATTCTGCGTTAGTGGAACTTAGCAGGGGTGCTTGAGTTCCTGCCCTAACTTTCCTCAATGACTGGTTATGATTGAGGCTTGCACCTTGCCTTCCCACATTGCAAGTGTGACAGCAATATAAAGCAAAGTAGAACAGAGTCCCTCCTCTGCCCACATTGATTTTGGCTGTCTTAATGCTGCCATTTCATGTTCTTGCTGTCATGATCATAGTAAGCTCATGTATGCAACACACTTGTTAAGTACAACAAATGCTGTTTCTATGCGGATGTTCACTTCTTAGGTTCTTGCAACCGTTCTGTCCCCTCTTCTTGGCCTTTGAGGTATTGGTATAATTTAGATGTCTCAATTAGAGATAAGCACTGTGTCTCAATTACTGTCTACTGAAAAGCAAGATTTTCTGATGAAGATTGAGAGCTGTACTAATCTATGGGCATAAAAATAATAACTTAAAGGCCAGTTTGATACTGTGTCCATTAAGTTCTCCCCTAGAGCTGACAACCTAATAAACCCTGGGCTTTTAACCAAGTTGACATGAGTCGCATTGACCTGAAATCCAGTCCAAAAATGGTTGCATATTCCCATAACATTTATGACACTATTGTATCAGTGAGTATATTTGGCCAGCTCAATTGTTATTGCAGCTGGGAGGGTTCACAGCCGGGTAAGCTTGTGGATTGCTCCCCCCACCCCCAGGACACTGGTAGCATGTGTAGAACATTCTAGCACTGGGATACCTACCCAGTAGCATGCAGCATCAGGTCACAACACTTAATTTCTCCATGCCTATGACTCAAGCTTATGTTGTTAGGCTATAGAATCTTCTCATGCAGTTCTGAAGAGAAGCCAGGAGGAATGGCAATAATCTGTAATGTTTAGGGGTATCCGTGTGTCCTCAGTGACCAACAACTCAAAAATAGGTAAATTCCTGGAACTGGGATATTTATGTGATAGCTTATAATGTAATAGAATTAGCTCTAAAGACTATACTTTCAGGGATGACTTTTATAATTTGTTATTAGAATTGTCTCTATGCCCCCATTATGGAATAACTTTATGTATGTTAGTTACTTTTCTGTTGTGGTGATAAAACATATGAGCAATGCCACTTATAGAAGGTTTATTTTGCTTACAATTCCAGAAAGACAAGTCTGTCATAGTGGGAAAGCATGGCAGCAAGCAGCAGATATGGTGGCTGGA
This sequence comes from Cricetulus griseus, assembly GCF_003668045.3. NCBI lineage: Eukaryota > Metazoa > Chordata > Mammalia > Rodentia > Cricetidae > Cricetulus > Cricetulus griseus. The sequence continues at coordinate 280,004,725 of NC_048596.1, read as the reverse complement.
GCAGAAGCTGAGAATTCACGTTTGAAACTGCAAGCTCATTCCCAATAACAGACTTCCTCCAGCAAAGCCATACCTCTTAAACCTCCCCAAACAATGCCACCAACTGGGAACAAGTACTCACACATCTCATCCACATCTGAGGGAAATGTCTTGGTTGAGGTTTCTATTGCAACCATGAAACACCATGGCCAAAGCAACTTGAAAGGGTTTATTTGACTTACTTCTCAGTCCGTTGAGATAAGCCAAGGCAGGAACTCAAACAGGGCAGTAACCTGGATGCAGGAACTGAGACAGATGCCATGAAGCAGTGCTTTTTGTTTTGTTTTGTTTTTTTACTGACTTGCTCCTCATGGTTTGCTCAGACTGATTTCTTATAGAAACTAGGGTTAGCAGTCAAGGTTGGCCCCACCCACAACGGGTGGAACGATCATGCATCAATCATTAATTAAGAAAATGTCCTGCGGCCTTTTGTGTACACAACAATCTTATGGAGGCATTTTCTCAGTTGAGGTTCCCTCTTCTCCAAGGACTCTAACTTGTGTCAAGTTGGCATGAAACTAGTCAGACATTTCCATAGTCCCACACAAACCACCACATATAAACTCCTATTACGCATGTCCATGTAAATATTGTGAAAGCTTTTACAATAACACGCATTTGTGTGGGATGTCCATAGGTCTTTTCTATCGATTATCTCTTCCCATATTTCCTCCTCTACCTTATCCTCCCAATCCCCACATCGTTTAACCCTTCCTATTCCATTATCCACCACTTTTCCCTCTTTTATGGGGCCTTTATTTTTCTTGACTTCACTTGGGGATCCAGTTTTAAGCAAGTTTTGGCAATGAGAGAGAGAACTCATGACATTTGTATTTCTGGGTCTGGGTTACCTCATTCAGAATGTTTATTCTCAACTCCATTAATGAATGGACCTATGACTTTCATAATTTTATTTTCTTTACAACTGAATAGTACATCACAATGTGTGTGTGTGTGTGTGTGTGTGTGTGTGTGTGTCTGTGCTGTGTTTGTGAGAGAGAGAGAGTGTGTGTGTGAGTGTGTGTGTATGTCTGTGCCTTGAGTGTGTGTGAGAGAGAGAATGTGTGAGTGTGAGAGTGTGTGAGAGTGTGTGTGTGTGTGTGTGTGAGAGTGTGTGTATGCCTGTGCCGTGTGTGTGTGTGTGTGTGTGTGTGTGTGTGAGTGTGTTGTGTGAGTGTGTTGTGTGAGTGTGTTGTGTGAGTGTGTGTTTGCCTGTGCCGTGTGTGTGTGTGTGTGTGTGTGTGTGTGTGAGAGAGAGAGAGAGAGAGAGTGTTGTGAGTGTGTGTGTGTGAGTGTGTGTGTGAGAGAGTGTTGTGAGTGTGTGTGTGTGAGTGTGTTGTGAGAGTGTTGTGAGTGTGTGTGTGTGTGTGCTGTGTGTGAGTGTGTGTGAGTGTGTGTGTGTGAGAGAGAGAGAGTGTGTGTGAATGTGAGTGTGTGTGTGAGTGTGTGTATGCCTGTGCCGTGTGTGTGTGTGTGTGTGTGTGTGTGTGTGTGTGTGAGAGAGAGAGAGAGAGAGAGAGAGAGAGAGAGAGAGAGTCTGTGTGAGTGTGTGTGTGTGTGAGAGAGAGAGAGAGAGAGAGAGAGTCTGTGTGAGTGTGTGTGAGAGAGAGTGTGAGAGTGTGTGTGTGAGAGAGAATGTGTGTGTATGTGTGTGTGTGTGTGAGAGAGAGAGAGAGTGTGTGTGTGAGTTGTGTGTGTGTGTGTGTGTGTGTGTGTGTGTGTGTGTGTGTGTGTACCAAATCTTCATTATCCACTCCTCAGTTGATAGGAATATATGCTATTTCCTTTTCCCAGCTATTGTGGACCGAGTAGCAATAAACATATAGAGCAGGTATCTCTATAGCAAAACAGATAGTTCTTTGGGTTCATATCCCAAAGTCGTATAACTGGATCAGTAGTAGGTCTATGTCTAGATTTTTGAGGAACTTTTACAATGATTTCCAGACTGGCTTCACTAACTCGTATTCCCAGCAGAAAATAAGTGCTCATCTATAACAGCATTAGTTGTTTGGGTTTTATTTTTATCCTTTTTATTCCATCTTAGCGATTGTGACTGGGGTAAGACAAAGTATCAAAGTAGTTTTATTTTGTATTTCCCTTATGAATAAGGATGTTGATCAGCCTCAAAGAATACTTCTCAGCCACTTGCATTTCTTCTTAGAAAACTCTGTTTAGTTCCATGACCCAATTTTGAGTTAATTTTTTTGTTTTCTTGTTTACCTTTTTAAAATTATTTATATTCATTCATTTCATTTTGTTTTATTTTTGTTTTTCAAGACAGAGTTTCTCTGGGTAGCCCTGGCTGTCCTGGAACTCACTCTGTAGACCAGGCTGACCTCAAACTCACAGAGATCCACCTCTCTGTTTCCTGAGTGCTGGAATTGAAGACATGAGCCCCATATACTTCAGATTTGAATCTGCTGTTACACGTATGATGAAATGTTCCCATTCCTGCAGGCTACTTTATCACTTGAATAATGGTATCTTTTGCCATGTTTAGCTTTCTTAAATCTTTGTGAGGCCTCTATGTGTCTATTATCAGTCTTGATGCCTGTGCTACTGGGATCCTGTTCAGAGTATTCTTAGACATGTAAGTTGAAGTGTATTCCATACTTTCTCCTGATCCATGGTATCAGGATTTACATTGATGTCCTTTGATCTACTTTGTGTTAAGTTGTATGCAGAGTGAAAGGTAAGGGTCTAGTTCAATCTTCTATATGCCAGTATCCATAAGATAAGAATTATTTGTCAAAGATACTGTCTTGTTTGTTTGTTTGTTTTTGGTTTTTTTCAAGACAGGATTTCTCTGTGGCTTTGGAGGCTGTCCTGGAATTAGCTCTTGTAGACCAAGCTGGTCTCGAACTCACAGAGATCTACCTGCCTCTGCCTCCCGAGTGCTGGGATTAAAGGCACCAATGCCCGGCTAAGATACTGTCTTATCTCCAATGTGATCCCACTGGACTCTTTCAAAAACTTCCTGGCTGTGCTTACATCTGGGTCCTGGATTATGTCACTTTCATCAACGTGTAGGATTTTGCACCAGTGAAATGCTATTTTTTTTAACTTTTGTTCTATAATATAACTAGAAACCAGAAATGGTGATAGCTTCAGCAGTGATTTTATTAGTCAGGATTTTTTAGCTATTCCTTATCTTCTGTGTTTCCATTGAATCTTAATTTTTTCTATTTCTGTGAAGAATTTAATTGGAATTTTGTTAGGAATTACATTGAGCCTTTAGGTATCTTTACAATTTTCACATTGTAAATCCTACCTAACAATTAGCAAGGGATGGCTTCCCATATCCTGGTAACTTTTTCAATTTCTCTCTTCGGTGTCTTACAGTTTTCATTGTACAAGCCTACATGGTTATATTTATTCCAAATTATCTGTGAGGCTATTGTGAATAGCTTTGTTTCTCTCATTTCTTTTTCAAGATGTGTTTTGCTGTTATATAGAAATTATACTTGTTTTATGCATTGATTTTGAATTCTAGTACTTTGCTGAAAGGGTTTATCCACCCTGGATGCTTTATGGTAGTGTTTAGAATCTTTTATGTGTGGAATCATACCATTGCAAAGAAGGATACTTTACCTTACCCCTTGTCTATTTGTGTCCTCTTTATTGCCTTTTCTCTTCTTTCCTCTAGCTAAGACTTTAAGCATAATATTATGTTAAGGAAATGAAAATTTAAAGAGATTAACAAGATTTTAAATCTTTTAGCTAAGATAACTAAAAGGAAATTATCAGAGAGCCAAATTAACAAAATCAGGGATGGAAAGTGAGGCATTACAACAGATGCTGAGGAAATTTGGAGTCCCATAAGGACATCCATTTCTATGTTATATCCCACTAAATTGAAAATATAAAAGAAATGGGTGGATTTCTAGATGTATATACACGCCAAAGTGAAGTCAAGATGAAACAAATAATTTAAACAGACCCAAAACAACCAACATAGAAGCAACTATTTAAAATGTCCAGACTGTAAAAACCCAGGACCAGGTAGAGTCAGCGTTCAATCTACCATCCTTCTAAAGGATAAAACACCAATTCTTCTCAAATTAGTCCATAAAATAGAAAAGGAAAGGGCATTTCCAGATTATTTTTATGAAGCCAGTAGTACCTCAATACCAACATCAGACTAAGACCAAACAGAATGATAGATTTGTGTGCTAAACTTTCTGATCTATGTAAATGTATCAATGCTCAATAAAATCCTAACCAACTGAATCCTAGAACACATGAAATCATCTTCACTTCAGGGATGCAGAGCTGGTGCATTTGCTGAAGTCAATAAATGTGCACAACCACACAGATTCAATGACACAAACCATGTTATCATTCTATTAAATGCTTATCCCTGGCATAGGTGTGGACATTGGGAGCCCATTCCACATAGAGGAATACTCCCTGAGCCAAGACACATGGGGGTGGGGGGTGGGGGGATGGGAGATGGGGGGTGGGGGGTGGGGGATGGGGGTATGGGGGCATGGGGTGGGGGATGGGGGGGTGGGCCTGGGCCCTATCCCAAAGGATATGATGGACTCTGATGACACCCTATGGAGGACCTCACCATCCAGGGGGAGTAGAGGGGATATGTGATAGGTAGGGTTTTAGTTGGGGGGGAGTGGTAGGGGAGGAAGGGAGGGAGAAGGGAGAAGGGAGCTTGTTTCTAATTCAAATAAAAAATCTGAAAGAAAAAAAGATGGAGTGTAACAAAAAATCTTTCCAACAGCTGCCCAAGCCCTGTCGCCATGTGGTTTCCCAAAATTACACACAGAGATTAATATTAGGTACAATGCTGATGGCCAATGATTAGGATTTCTTATCTGCTAGCTCAGTCTTAACTATCAACTATAACTATTAAACTATATATTTTATAAACTTATCTTACTGAGGATGCCAGTGGAATGCCTTTAACAAAATCCCACACTGCTTTTCCATAAAAGTCTTGGCGTATCTAAGGATACAGGAGACAAAGACCAACACAATGAAGTCAATGTGCAGAAAGCCCACAGCCAAAACCATTGTAAGTGAAAGAAAGCTTGAAACATATTCACAGAAATAAAGAAATCCAGGTTTAGGTCTTAGAAGCTCTCTGTAAACCACGGGTGTTGTCATTACAGTGTCAGCCTTTGTTTAGGAGTACAGTTTCCATGAACCTCTTCTTGCTGCTTTGAACACAGAAACTATGAAAGCCACTCCACAAAGAGTACAGATTTCTCATCTGTGAACATTCATTATGAACAGAAGACGTAGGGAGTATCACAGATTGTGAGCTGTTTCCATGTCAGGTCTTCCGGTGCCATTGTCCTTTCGGTGACGTTTTATAGGGGCACAGACTTAGACGTCCTCACCTTTGGCCTGCCAAGTGCTGTTTTTCTAGCTGTACTTCCCATGAGATGGATGGCAGTAACTGCATTTTTCTTCCTTCAACTTTAAAGGGAGAGAAGAGGATATGAGGGAGCAGAAAGGTTGAGTCAGGCAAAGAATAGACGATAACAAGAATGGAGATATCATAATAGATGGAAACATTTTAGGTTTACAGAAAAATCAGGCACTAGGGAAATGTTTGGAGATGTACAAAGATGACAACAGGTAACAATCTAAGCAATAGAGGAGAGGCTACCTTAAATGCTCTCCCCTGATAATGAGATTGATGACTGACTTATATGCCACCTGATAGCCCTCATCCAGCAGCTGGTGGAAATAGAAGCAGACACCCACAGCTAAACCTTGAACTGAACTGGAATCCAGTTGCAGAGAAGGACGAGTGAAGAGCAAAGGGGTCAAGACCAGGCTGGTGAAACCCATAGAAACAGCTGACCTGAACTCTTGCTCTCCAGACTGATAGCTGGGAAACCAGCAGGAGACTGATCCAGACCCCAGGAACATGGGTTTCAGTGAGGAAAATTCGGAAATCTACAGGACCTCCTGTAGTAGATCAGTACTTATCCCTAGCACAGGTGTGGACTTTGGGAGCCCAGTCCACATAGAGGAGTACTCCCTGAGCCAAGACACACAGGGGTGGGCCTAGGCCCTATCCCAAAGGATATGATAGACTCTAATGACCCCCTATGGAAGGCCTCACCATCCAGGGGGAGCAGAAAGGATATGTGATAGGTAGGGTTTTAGTTGGGAGGGAGTGTGGTAGGGGAGGACGGGAGAGAGAAGGGAACTGGGATTGTCATGTAAAACAATCTTGTTTCAATTCAAATAAAAAATCTGCAAAAAAAAAAAAAAAAAAAAAAAAAAAAAAAAAAAAAAAAAAAAACTTTAAGGGGAGAGACCCTGGAGGTATAATCCCAAGAATTCCATCCTAGTATCACAGACTTGGGACAAATCCCAGTGGCTGAGGACATGTTCAGCATGGCACAGATAGGGCCTGTCTCTGTTGCAGTTGATGCCAGCTGCACTTCCTTCCAGTTCTACAACAGTGATAAGCATAGTTCCTTTTAGTAAGTCATGAGGAAAAGTGGTCCCATAATCATGACTTTTTTTTGGTTTTTCGAGACAGGGTTTCTCTGTGGCTGTCCTGGAGCTAGCTCTTGTAGACCAGGCTGGTCTGGAACTCACAGAGATCCACCTGCCTCTGCCTCCTGAGTGCTGGGATTAAAGGCATTCGCCACCACTGCCCAGCTAATAATGACATTTCACTTTTAATGTAACTGTTTCATTTGTGGTCTTTACATACTACAGCTGAAGTATTGGAGGTATTGTCACATTTCTTTTGTTGAATTCCATGATTGGAAGTTCATTGTGATATTTAAATTTAGCTATTTTTCATGTGTATTAATTTACCTGATTTTCATTATTTATTGAATCTTTAATATTTTAAATAAAGATAGCACTTCTTCAATGAGGTCTAACAGGAGCTTCTGGATTCTGGTAATTTTGAGTTCCATCGTATTTGCTTGACTGACATTGTAAAAATAGGTGGGTGGGATTCTTTGTACACATCTAAGCAGGTGTCTAATCAAAGGACTTATGCTAAATTTTATTTCTGGTGTATTTACTTGAGAGATTACAGCCCTAACCCTGATAACAATGAACCCTCTCACTCAGTCTTACCTAGCATTTATATAATTCTAGTGAACTTAGAATGTTTCACTCATGTAGCCACCATCAGGCCCTTGGAGTCTGCACCCACTGTTTTGTCATTATTTTTAGGTGTTTATTCTGAGAGACAGAGCAGAAGGAATTTCCCAACTCACGCTGTTCTGGTTGTTGTTGGTGGTTTTGGTGGAGAACACTAGCATGAACTGGCTGATGAAGAACAGGCATAAGTTGCCAAATGTTTATATTTCATAATTAAAAATGAATTACTGTTTGCAGTCAGCAGTTGGCAACAGAGACAAGGAATCATCATCCTACAGAGAGGGAACACAGAAGTTTCAGAGTATGCCTATGAAAGACCCGCTCGGAATGCTTCTGCATGCCCCCTGCCCCTCTGTCTTCCCCGCCTGTGCCGGTGCTGGGTGTTCTCTTTGGAGCAGGCGGGAGGAGCAGTTGACTGAGGGCAGCGTGGCGGGGACTGAGCAGGGCAGGGCCAGGGTTCGGCCAGGGGCTGGAGAATGCAGCGCGGGCGGCGCCTGGAAGGGGAACTTGAGCTGGGAGAGCAGCGGTGCTGCTTGTCCAGGAGCTGCGAGCGGGGAGCCGCCTCCAAGGCCAAGGACACGGGGGCCGCGGAGCTGCCGGGGCCTCCCAAGCCTTCACCCCGGCAGGGCTCGCGCCCCCGGCCCGCCCCGCCTGGCACCGCGCCTCGGGGCTGGGGCCGAGCAACGAGCACCAGGTGGGCCGGCCCGGGGCCCCGCCCCCACACCCCCACCTGATGAGAAACACTCCGTCCCAAGGTCTCCGCCCCCAAGGTCAGCCATCTGGACGCGGAGGGGGGGGAATTGAGTCTGTTGTACCAGACACCAGACCTTGAGAATATGCTGATCTGGAATGGCTCTGTGTCTCATTTGAACCATCCAATAGAAATGATTCTGTATTTCGCCTCATTTGAAAGACTCTGTGTTTCACCTCATTTGAATGACTCTATACTTCGCCTCATTTGAATAACCCTGTATAGCGCCTCATTTACTTTGACCAATGGGAATAGCTCTGTACAATGCCTCATTATAATTATCCAATAGAATCCCTGCTTCTAGCTTGCGCCTTTTTCCCTATATAAGGACCCCTTTCCCTTGGCTCGGCGCGCTTGGCCTCACAGAAGCTAAGTCGCCCGGGTACCCGTATCTCCAATAAAGCCTCTTGCAGTTTGCATCCAAGTTCGTGGTCTCGCTGATTCCTGGGTGCGGGTCTCCTTCTACGAAAGTACCTCTTCGGGGGTCTTTCACCTATAATCACAAATATATGTAAACTTTAAAAAAAATGAAAGAAAAAAGTGTAGTCAGACTTCCCTTGGACTGCCAGCTCCCAAATAATGACACGGAGAATGAAAGCTTGGCCTTCGCCACGGCTAGTTCTCAACCAGCTCTCAAACCTTAAATGAACCCATTTATGTTAATCTAAGTTCTGCCATGTGACTCATTACCTCTTGTCCACACCATACATCCGACTTGCTCCATGCCTCACAGTCCTGTGTGAGGTCACTGTTAGTATCAGGAGCTGAGCCTCTGCCTTCTCAGATCCTGTCAGTTAAGTGTGGCCTATGATTTGGTGTTTAAACGGGGTTAATGTAATCAAACTGCCATGATGTGTTCACTCTACTAAGTGGAAATTGTGCTCTTCTTCCAGATGAGGTGAAGAACTGGCCATGAAGTACTGCATGGCATTCTCAAAGACTGCAACAACCACTGTGGGATTTCTTCATAAGCCATGTAGTCTATTGTGTGAGCTGCCTGATAGTGACAGGGAGTAAGCTGGGGACTGCATGAACTGAGAGGGCCTTTGCCTTCATAGCAACCAACTTGTGCTGTGTGGGATACAACACCTGATACTTTGGAGATCCAAATTCAGATGTGAATCCCAGGACATTTTTACTCTAAGTAGATATTAATCCACTGTTATCAGCATTTTTGTACCAACGAGTCCCTGTTGGAAGGTTTTTGCTGACTGGTAGAGGCTGTAGTCTCCCATGGCCTGGCAGTTTATCTCAATAACTACACAACAGAGAAACTCCCCCAGAGTTTCATGCCTCTATTTGCCTTTATCTTGAGAATGTCTCTTGGTCTGGTGGGCTGATCTTATCTAAAAGTTGTCTCTAAACCAGATGCCTAATTCATATGCTAACCTTATCATAGGTACATAGGTAAGGAAAAAGTAGGTTTAGTTCTCCCTCAGACCTCTCAGGCTTCAGTGTCAGGGTACAAAGGAGAAGAAGGGAGTCATTGACAGCCAGACAAGCCATGCTGGCTTGGGTAGGGCTGTGCAGGATCCACTACTCCCTGAGCCTTGTGAAGAAAACACATGGGGGCTGACAGTCCTGTGCAAGTTCTAAAGCAATTGCTTAAAGCTCTCCAACAAGTGAGTACTTGTCCTCTATGACTTCATGGCAGCCTGAAGATGTTATACACAATTCTGCACCCCTGGGCATTGGGAGCTGTGTTCTCTTTCACCTGATCTACACCCAATCTTATGAAATCTTTGATGTTATATGTGCCCAGCGACACCTGTAGAGCCAGGGTAAATATGCTGGGAATATTGCAAGGTCTGAACAAAACTATGAAGCAGTAACTCCATCTCACTAACCCCCCTAACGGCATTTGACAAGCTCCGACTGACCAGCCATGAGAAAATGACCTAGCACCATCTTGTGGCAGGGCTCTTAATAAGGCGGTATGGTAGATTTTGTTATACAGAGAGCATGATTGCACTCTGTACTGTTCTTCACAAAAAATAACACCAAACCATCCTCTAGAACTGCATCTTTAGTTTGTGCTGGAGAACAAAAATTTAGATGTTTGGCTTAGTGAAAACTGCTTTCCCTGGAAGAGGCTTCTGGACCCTCCCATCCTGCTCCTCCATCTAGCAGTAAAAAGTGAAATCACAACTAATTTTCCACACTTAAGGAAAGATTTCAGACACTCCAGAAGACAACTGAGGCAGGTACAGTGTTGTCTTGACTCTCCAGAGTTCTCAGAGATAAGGGGGGATCTTGCAAAATGATACCAGACTTCCTTAGAAGTGAGAAAGATTGTGTCTAGCTTTTTCTTGTCTATGGAGATGATGGTGTCCTCACCAAATCCCCATGAGAAATTATCCTCCTGACTTACACTCCCCAAACCACAGATTAAATGGCTCCTCTCAACCAAGACCACCAACACATGATGAAAATGAGGATGGCTGCATCAGGAAGATGATAGAA